>NC_143558.1:94632500-94867500 GCF_054136105.1 Typopeltis vanoorti | reverse complement strand
AAGACTAGCTGATCCCACAGGTAGTGCAAGACCAAGGCAACTCGTGGTAAAAGTGGAGCAAGCTCTGATCACTAATCTTAATATTTACCCTTAATGCCAAAACACATCTCCAAGAAGGGGATGTATGATGTTTTGTATTAAAGGCAAGGAGCCACTACCCAGACCGGTTTCGACCTTTATTGAGGTCTCATCAGTGGGAGCTAGGCTATTAGCTGATCCCACAGGTAGTGCAAGACCAAGGCAACTCGTGGTAAAAGTGGAGCAAGCTCTGATCACTAATCTTAATATTTACCCTTAATGCCAAAACACATCTCCAAGAAGAGGATGTATGATGTTTTGTATTAAAGGCAAGGAGCCACTACCCAGACCGGTTTCGACCTTTATTGAGGTCTCATCAGTGGGAGCTAGGCTAGAAATACCAAGATTTAGTAATGCAGAGCTTGTAAGTATTTTACCAAAACAAGTTACCATAAGGTGTTATAACCTTATTAAATAAAAATCTCGGAGGAGATATAGATGTAGAAAATATTTTTAACTTGGGTATAGTTATGTTAAAGATACCAAGCAATTTTAAACCTGGTTTTACTCCATTTTTTTTTCCAAGTAAGCAAACAGACAAAACGTCAAGTTTGCGCCTGCAATTTATGCAAGACTAGCTGATCTTCTCCGAGATTTTTATTTAATAAGGTTATAACACCTTATGGTAACTTGTTTTGGTAAAATACTTACAAGCTCTGCATTACTAAATCTTGGTATTTCTAGCCTATCTCCCACTGATGAGACCTCAATAAAGGTCGAAATCGGTCTGGGTAGTGGCTCCTTGCCTTTAATACAAAACATCATACATCCCCTTCTTGGAGATGTGTTTTGGCATTAAGGGTAAATATTAAGATTAGTGATCAGAGCTTGCTCCACTTTTACCACGAGTTGCCTTGGTCTTGCACTACCTGTGGGATCAGCTAATAGCCTAGCTCCCACTGATGAGACCTCAATAAAGGTCGAAACCGGTCTGGGTAGTGGCTCCTTGCCTTTAATACAAAACATCATACATCCCCTTCTTGGAGATGTGTTTTGGCATTAAGGGTAAATATTAAGATTAGTGATCAGAGCTTGCTCCACTTTTATGACGAGTTGCCTTGGTCTTGCACTACCTGTGGGATTGTAGATAGTTGTGAGCTTGTTTGTATTTGCTTAAAATCGATCTTAGTTTAGGAAGAGTAGAGAAAGTAAAGAAAGCGTTCACTCCGGCAACTTTCAATATGAGAAGAAAATCTACAAACAAAATAAAGGATTGCCAATGGGAAGCCTCCTGTCTCCTATATTAGCTAACATCTTTTTTGAAGATTTCGAACAAAAGGCAATCTCCTCAGCTACTCTTAAACCAAAAATTTGGCTAAGATTTGTAGATGACATATTTCTTATCTGGGACCATGGCACCGATAACCTTCAGTCTTTTTTAAATCATTTAAACAACTTCCACCAAAATATCAAATTAACAATGGAGGTTGAAGAAAATGGATCTCTTCCCTTCCTGGACGTAAGACTTACTAAATCATCTAATTCTATTAAAATATCAATCTTTAGAAAATCTACACACACACAGATTGATACGTGCATGTGTCCTCACATCACTATCCTGCACAGAAAGTGGGTATCATCTCAACCCTAGCACATCGTGCTAGATCTATACTGTCAGATGATGAAGATCTAAAAAATGAACTACAACATCTACAAAGAACCTTCACAAGTAATGGCTACTCGTCAAAAACTATTAATAAGCATCTATACCACCGCCATCAAAACAACTCAGAAACACAATCCAAAACGTTATATCTCCTTACCATATATCAGCTCGCTCTCCACAAAACTAAGAATTTTAAGAAAGTTCAACATAAAAACCTGTTTTTCTACTCTTGCTAACCTAAGATCGATTTTAAGCAAATACAAACAAGATGGCCAAACTGAAAAATCCATCCTCTTACGTCTAGAAGAACATTAGAGAGACATTGCCTACAAAAGAACTAGAGCAAGTGGCATGCTCTAGTACTGAAAACGGCACTGTCAAGCCATGTACCGTTTTCAATAAACACAAATGATGAAGGCCGTCAACATGAGATAAACTGGACAACAACCTCAAACCTTCATATATGCTGTGACGAGGTGGAGCGACGCATAGCCGTGTCTAAGGAAATTGTTATGGACCCTCATCACATAAATAATAACCTCAGCTATAATCTACCGCACTATTTCAGCTCTGGTATCCAATATTGGCACACACATGAAATCAGATGCACACAGCTACTTAACAATAGAACTTCAACACGGACTGTAGCTACAGTTCAAAGCTAACTGATTTTATAATAGTCGTTTTATAGTGATACGATGTTTCTAATAGTGTTTACTTGCTTTCTATGT
Organism: Typopeltis vanoorti; assembly: GCF_054136105.1. NCBI lineage: Eukaryota > Metazoa > Arthropoda > Arachnida > Uropygi > Thelyphonidae > Typopeltis > Typopeltis vanoorti. The sequence continues at coordinate 94,865,085 of NC_143558.1, read as the reverse complement.
TCCCACGCCTGAAGAAGCTGGACAATCCTATGAAACATGTTGCGTTTTGAATAAATTTAATTGTTATTCTAGTCTCGGTTATAGTCAGTATATATAAATATGAACATACACACACATACGTATATACACACATACATATCTCCACTTGCTCACCGTATTGAAGATAATAACGATGTCAAAGGTTTCATTTCTCTTCCATATATCAGCCTCATTTCACCATTCTCAAAAAATATTTAAAAAAAATTATACTGTATTTTACTATTACAAGACACATATACGAGGGCACAGGAGTCATTATGGGAAGTCAGTCTACACTTCACAATCCATCCCTAAACTGGAAACTTTTTTTTCTGAAATCTGTAGATGAAGTAAGTTAAGTAAAATAAATATGAATGTTTGAAATATTGTTATATTCTTCTTATGATGACGATGATGGAGTTTAGGCCAAGTGGCCTATTCCAGTTTCATGCCTTAGCATTCTTGTTCTTCCATTTATTTTTATCCATATAATATTTTTGCAGTCTGCTATTGTCCATTTGATTTAGATGTTTTAGCCATTTTTGTTTATATTTACTTATACAGTGGCAAATTGCTTTTATATTCTGGGATTGTAAAATTTCTTCATTTGTTTTATGGTCCCACTTGGTATGTCCAGCTGTTCTTTCATGTATAAAAGACTAATTTTACAGCTGCAATCTACAATGAAGGATAATGACAAACACTTCATCTTAAGATTTTATTCTTTGTGTTGCACATAACATTCTTATATTGTATTCCCAATGTGTCTGGGATGGAAACAAATTATACTGTATTTTATTATTATTATTATTACAAGACACAAGAGGGTACATGGATCATTATGGGGGTCACTCTACACCTCACAGTCCATCCCACAAACATAATTTTTATGTTAATTGCATTAACATAAAAATTATGTTTGTGGGATGACAAAACTGTTTTGACCATAAAAGGTGTGAGATGACTTCTTTTCTTTTTTTTTTTTTTTGGTGTAGGAGGGGCAGTGTAATGGGATGAAAAATCCTTTACATCTGTACATGACCAGCTAACTTGCCTTCCACTGAAAAAAGTGCACATGGTGATTCCTCACATTATGAAAATCTGAATTTTTTTTTTTTTTTTAACTAAACCATATGTGCATTAAGGGGATATTAAATCCCACATTGTTTTAAAACCGAATAAGAAACTCAAAGATTGGAATCAGAGAGTTTCTTGCCGAATATAGTAAACTATAAAGTATCGGCGACCACTAGCGTCCGCTAAATGCAAGTGACCCTAACACGTAGTGCAATACCGGAAAGCTCGCAGCAAAGTCGGTAAAGTTCTGATCGCTATTCTTAGGTATTTTCCATAATGTAAAAACACATTTCCTAGGAAATGTATGCTGTTATTACATTATGGTGGGGAGGTCACTACCCAGACCGGTTTCAGCCTTTTTTGAGGCTTCATCAGTGAGTAGCTAGACCAAGTTAATACCAAAGTGTATAGCGAAAAGAACTTATACTCTGCTATACGAGTTTCCAAACAGGTGCAACCATTAAGTTACTTAAATATAAAGAGCTAATAAGCTTCATTTCGGCAATCATTTGGCAAAACTTCTCCATATTGAATCCATCTTTATTATCGATAATGCTAAACCTCCAAGAGATAATCTTTCTCCTGCAGAAAGACAGGCCTTAAAGAATCTTAAAAAGAACAAAAACATCATTATTTTACCTGCAGATAAAGGCAATGCCACAGTCGTCCTCAATTCTGAAGATTACCACAATAAAATGCTTCAATTGCTTGAAGACAACATTACATATTCAATTCTTCAGGATGATCCAACAAGGGAACTACAAAACCACTCAAACAATCTGTTAAAGACTACATTTGAACTTCCTCACAATATGCGCCTTTCTTTACGTTCTCTTCACCCTCTTATTCCACTCATTTATGGAGTTCCAAAGATACACAAATAAAACACCCCTCTTCGCCCGATTGCGGAAGGAACTGATGGTCCTACTTATTAGCTTTCGAAACATCTTGCAGAATACCTCAAGTGTTTCTCCAATAAATCTTCATCGTTCATCAAAAACACCACAGACTTCGTTTCTCATATCAAAAATATTTCAATCAGTAAAAATGATATCATAGCAAGTTTTGACATTATCTCATTATTTACTAAAGTCCCTACTGAGGAGGTATTAACATTACTTAAGGACAAATTGTCTAAAAAGATATTTGCTTTACTAAAGCATTGTATTCAATCTAGCTACTTCAGATATAGGGACTCCATTTACAAACAAAACCAAGGCCTAGCAATGGGCAACCCTTTATCCTCAGTTCTAGCAAACATTTTCCTGGAAGATTTTGAAACAAAGCCATATTGTCCTTCTCATTTAAGCCGAAACTTTGGAGACATTATGGTGATGACATTTTCATTATATGGAGTCACGGATACACATCTCTCATGGATTTTCTTCAACTTCTTAACAACCAGCATCTTAATATAAAATTCACCACCGAACTAGAACAAAATAACTGCCTTCCTTTCCTGGATGTAATTCTTACATGATGCTCTGATAGATTTAAAATCTCTATATACCGAAAACCAACTCATACTAACAGATATCGGCACCACGCGATCTCCAGTATCTGATAGTAGAGCTGAAAGAGTCAGGCAAATTATAGCTGAGATTATTGTTCATATGAAGAGGGTCCAAGGTGATTCTTTTGACTCGACAATGTGGTGTTCTACCTCATCGTTGCAAATGTGTAGGTTTGAAGTTGTTGTCCACTTTACTTGTTGTCCAATTTGCATGCGTCCTCACATCACCATCCAGCGCAAAAGTTGGGGATTATATCAACTCTTGTGAATCGTGCAAGATCTGTACTGTCAGATGAAGAAGAACTAAAAAAAGAACTACAACATCTTAAATGGACCTTTAAAAGCAATGGCTACTCTTTAAAAAGTATCAACAAACAATTATCCCACCATCAACGTAGCAACGTAGAGACACAGGACGACTCCAGAGGTTATATCTCCTTGCCATATATCAGCACACTATCCAAAAAACTGAGTAGAATCTTAAAGAAATTTAACATTCAAACGTGCTTCTTGACTCTTCCAAAAATAAGATCAAGTTTCAGCAACTACAAACAATCTCACAACCTTCTACAATTCCGAGGTGTATACAAAGTCACATGTGAGTGCGGAAAATCTTACTATGGCCAAATGGAGAAATCTATCCTCCTACGTCTCGAGGAACGCCAGAGAGAGACATTGCTTACAAGAGAACCAGAGCTACTGCCCTATCAGGCCATGTCCTGTTTTCAATAAACACGAACAACGAAAGCCACCAACATGAAGTAAATTGGACAACAACTTCAAACCTACACGTTTGCAGCGATGAGGTAGAACACTGCATTGTCGAGTCAAAAGAAATCACCTTGGACCCTCTTCATATGAACAGTAATCTCAGTTATAATTTGCCTGACTCTTTCAGCTCTACTATCCGACACTGGAGATCGCGTGGTTCCACACATGCACCAGTGTACAACAATAGAACTTTAACACGGACTATAGCTCAAGTTCATAATAACTGTAATTTACAGTCGAATATTGTAGCTTTATAATTGTATAGCTTTAGAGTGTCTCAATGTTTTTTTCAGTGTCTTTTAATAGCTTTCTATGTTCTTAACACCTGGTGAAGTCAATCCAGACGAAACATGTTGCGTTTTCAAATAAATCTCAATTTTTTATAATTCTTGGATTTTTAGTCAGTTTATATTAAAATGAATATATATATATATATATATGTAATTATATGCTTCAACTCGGTTGTTGTGATACATTTTTAAAAATAGATTTAATGACTTAAAAACCGAGATTACTTATAAAGATTTAATAAGATTAATACAACTAGTTTCGGCTTATAATAGCCTTCGTCAGGTATTCTTAAAGGAAGAGAATAGTAATAAACATTGAAGTATCTAAAAACTTGAAAATACAGGTAAAAAATTGGCACACATAATTGATACATAAAAAACGTATTTTTTCAAGTTGTTCTAACAGGCATGCCATTGTTTATTGCAAATATGCGTGCAGACTCACGTGAACGCCAATATTGAATAACTGCAGCATGGCTATCTGGGATGTTATAACTCAAATTGTTGTTTAAGTGGACAGGAATTGAATAACTGCAGCATGGCTATCTGGGATGTTATAATTCAAATTGTTGTTTAAGTGGACAGTTTGAGAGAAAAATTATAGAATCAAGGGAAATCCTTCTGAATCCTGTCCACTTAAACAACAATTTGAGTTATAACATCCCAGATAGCCATGCTGCAGTTATTCAATATTGGCGTTCACGTGAGTCTGCACGCATACTTGCAGTAAACAATGGCACGCCTGTTAGAACAACTTGAAAAAATATAACGTTTTTTATGTATCAATTATGTGTGGCGATTTTTTTCAAGTTTTTAGATACTTCAATGTTTATTACTATTCTCTTCCTTTAAGAATACCTGATGAAGGCTATTATAAGCCGAAACTAGTTGTATTAATCTTATTAAATCTTTATAAGTAATCTCGGTTTTTAAGTCATTAAATCTATTTTTAAAAAAAAAAAAAAATATATATATATATATATATATATATATATATATTTGTGTGTGCGTGTGTGTGTGTATGTGTATATGTATGAGGTTCAGTGCTGTGACCATTGCTGTTTAATTTGTACGTAAATGATATACGAAATAATGCCGAAAGGAAATATTCAGTTGTTTGCTGATGGCGCAAAATTAGGTAGAGCAATAGTGAATCGAGACAATGTGGAGAACTTGCAGGACAATTTAAATAGACTGTCAGCATGAACAAACGATAATGCGTATCAGTTTAATGTTGAGAAATGTAAAGTTATTCTTTTTTAAATAAATAGATCACAAGCCATGTATCACATCAGTAGCACTGTACTCCAAGAAATAGATGAAGCTAGAGATTTAGGAGTGATGGTAGACAGAGAGTTAAAGTTTAGAAAACATATTGCTGAGGTAGCCCATAAGATTACTTGGCTGTTGAAGAAAAATTAACAAGTAGCAATAAGGAAGTTGTTATTCCTCTTTATAAGGCTTTGATACATCCACATCTGGATTACTGTGCTGAAGTCTGGTTCTCTGGGTTTCTTGGGGTGAGGAAGTGGTGGAGATTCAGAGGTGAGTGACTGAGATGGTGAGTGACCTGTGGAATGTTCTCTATAAGGATTGATTGAAGATGTGTGGATTGCAGTAGTTGGTTGATAGGAGAAAAAGAGGAGATATGAAAGAAACATTTAAGTTGCTTAAATGTTTTTATAGGATAGATGCAGGGGAAATGTTTCAGCATTTGGCTAGAGGGACCAGAACAAGGGGGTCATCCATGGAAGTTGATAAAGGTGTGGTTTGTGGGGTGTGTGAGGACTAAGAGTTTTTACTTGGAGAATTGTGAATGAGTGGAATGGGTTTCCAGAGTCAGTTGTGAGTGCTTTGTCTGTTAATGGGTTCAAGGAGAGATATGATAGATTGTGTGAATAGATTGGGTCTCCCGTGATGAGTCTTTGGACTCCATGGAGTTGCCTGTATAATAATAATAATAATATATAAAGAGACAGAGAGTGAAACAAATTCATGCTTTGCTGTTACTTTTAGAATATTCAGAGATATGAAATTTGGAAGTTCTTGTTGAACCATTCTGTGTACAGAAATACTGCAGTTTCAGAAAGTGTTAAAGATACTGATAGTATTTGCACTTGCTTCACTTGTTATGAATTTTCTTCGTATTGCATTACTTGGAATACAACCCACATGGGAACTATAGTTTTCCTTTTATTTTCAGCTTTAACAATTTGATAACCGTTGTGAATTCTGTCATACAAATAAATGACATCTGATATCTCTTAGCAGAAAAAAATGAAAAGTAAAATTTTTTATTGGCATTATGTCTTTAAAGTAGTTCACTATCAAGGAATTTGGCAGCAAAGCACCTACACAATATTTAATAAAACCTTGACAGACTTGAAATTGCTTATTTCAAAAATTATACATTAATTTTTGCAGGACATGAGGAGGAAACAAGAGAATTAGTGATGGTCGCAGGACAAATGATTTAAGTGGGCATAAGGAGAATGTAAGGGGATTTTTCAGGAGGTTATTGAGGATCATGTACGATAACAGCATAGTGGAAAGGTTATCAGTGTGTTGCTGAGGTATGACAATGATGAGTTGAGATGGAGAGACGGAATCATGAATGGTATGCTGGCAGAGCTGTGCAAGGTGAAAGGACTGCACATTTGTGGATGTATGGCATGTATTTCAGGGAAGCATGGAATTATACAGACTCGACAGACTGTATTTGAATGGCTTTGGAGTAAGTGAACTGGAGAAACTGTTGCTAGATGGAAGTGCATTGTGTGATGAAAGCAAGAGATCTGAAGTAAGAGGTGAAGTGAAAGATCAGGAGAGTGGTACTGAAGAGACTGAAGTGCTTGGTAATGGAAACAATAGTAGTGTGAGATGAAGAAAGAACAGGAATGAAGGAGAAACAGGGGAAGCCTGGGTGGACAGGGAGACATGGCATTGGGAGATCAGATGTTGGGAATAGTAGTGAATGTACAAAGTATGTATGAGGATAATCAGCTTTGAAATGGAATAGATCAGAATGCGAGTGGAATAGTTGTGACTGAGCAGATATATGTGGTAAGTGGTAATAAAGGTTATTGGGCTAAGTAAGGTGTAGTGGGAAAATCACAACCAAGTGGCTTGGGTAGGACTGATTATAGACCCGAAAATGAACTGGTGTCCTTTATTTACAAATGTATTAGAAATAAGGGAAATTAAATGGGCTCACTGATTGAATAAATTATTAGAATAAGTAAAACATGGTTGAATGATTTTCTAATAGGAATAGAAATTGAAGGGCCCAGTGTTTTTTTTTTTTTTTTTTTCGAGGATAGAAAGGACTAGAAGGAAGAGGGAGTGCTGCTGCTGCTGATAGCAGGGGAATTAGGTCCACATAAGGTAGACATGAAAGAGGGAAACATTAGCAATAGTTTTGAGGCAGTGTAGTGTGAAGTGGAGTTTAACAGGAAAAGATATTTAGTTGGATGTTCTATTGGCCAGAGAATGTGGAGGGTGGTGATGAAGAAATGTATAAACAACTTGGATTAGTGAACAGTGGAAAGGTGATTATTATGGACAATTTTAATTATGGCAGTATAGATTGGAATGAAGAGGAATAGCATTTGGGAATTTCTCGAATTCTTGAGAGATAACTCTCTCAGGCAGCACATAAGGAGGGCACATGAGGATCCAGAGTTTTGGCTCTGATCATTTCATGAGAGGATGTAATTGTGAATGGGGTTTTGTATCTCTCCTCAGTTGGTGAGAGTTATCATGAAGTGATTACATGCCTCGTGATTAGCCATATGAAGACTGCTATGAGAAATGAATATATGTGGAAATACAAGACTGGTTATTATGAAATTTTAGGAGCCAGCTTGGAACTATAGCATGTGATGAAAAGTTGAGCAGTAAGGAAATAAATGCTACTTGGGAACTGACAAAGAAATATATAACAGTATCAATGTGTGATGTATTCTGAAGGTAAAAAGGCTAATAAAATGGATGAATGAGGGAATAAAGCATGAAATGTATAAGAAGAAGAAGAAGAAGAAGGCATTTTGGAGGGATCACAAGATGAATAATTGTAATAATCAGCTGTATGAAGAGTATAAAGAGCAGTGACTCAATTGGTAAGGACAACAAAAGTGTATGAGCAGAAATTAGCAAATCAAACCTAAGAAAAAACCTTGTGAATTTTGTTGATATGTGAAAAGTATAATAAAGGATGATTATGTTAAGATGCATAATGGATGAAAGTGGGAAATTGGTGACTGCTGCAGATGATATAGTCAAGGTGTTCAGTGATCAGTTCATCAGGGTGTTTCGTCCTCAGTGTGAAATCAGAAGCTCAAGTTAGAGAGTTAACATCAGCCTTGGCCTACCTGTTTAACTAGAGTCTTGCATTAGCACCAGTCCCAAAGAAGTTGAAGGAAGGCAAAATTGTTCCATTTCACAAAGGTTCCATTTCACAAACATTTCACAAATTTGTTGCCTTTGCCTTAGCAAAGGCAACAAATTTTAGGCTAATCTGTATTTTTAGAGTTGTAGTCAAGGTGTTGGTGAGAGATAGGATACAAAAGGACCATTGTTATTTAATTTGTGTATTAATAACAATAGGATAGTTTTAGCTGGTGATATACAATTGTTTGCAGATAATAAAAACTGGGAAGGGTGATGAGGAATCAAGCAGATGTTTTGGCCTTACAGGAGGACTTGAATAGATTGTATGAGTGGACAACAGTACAGAACTGTTGTCCACTGTTTGTTGCCAAAGTGTAAGGTTCTGAAATTTGAGACAACAATGACAGCATAGTATTCAATTGGCTCATCAATTTTGAAGGAAGTCGAGGAGATAAGAGACTTTGAAGTTATGGTGGACAGGAAACTGAAATTCAGATTTCACAATGCATTAGTTGTAAAGATCATCGCAATGATCTTCACAATTCCATCAGATTATGGCAATGATGCAGAGGACTTTAACTTGTAGAAATAAAGAGTTTCTGGTTCCATTGTGTAAGGCCTTGATCAAGCCTCATATGGATTATTGTGCACACAGATTTGGTCCTCTGGTTTTCATGGTGAGGATATATTGGAAAGGGTCCAGAGAAGACTGACTAGGGTCATAACTGGTCTTTGGGATGTGAGATATAAGAACAGATTAAGGGAATGCAATAATAAATTTAGTTTAATCCTTTATCCAAGTGTAAGCAAACAAAGTTTGCGCCTGAAAATATCTTCAAGACTGAGGTAAGGTGGTGCAACTCCGAGCAAAGGCGGACCAAGCTCTCATCACTCCTTGTCTCAGTATCTCTCATAATGCAAAGCACATCTCCTTGCGGACATGTATACTGCTATGCATTAAGGGAAGGGCCACTACCCAGACTGGTTTCGCCTTTATTGAGGTGTATTTAATTTAATTGCATTTATCTAATTCTCTAAAAATTAGACGATCCTGAAAGATCGCTCAACTGAGCTTTGTCCCACTCAGTGACAGGCTCACCCCGTCACCAAGAAGAACTTATCAGCATTGGCTCTACCCAGACTGGTTTGACCTTTATTGAGGTGTATTTAAGTAATGACTTCTCTAAAAATTAAACGATCCCGAAAGATCGCCCTGTCACTCAGTGAAAGGCTCACCCCGTCACCAAGAAGAACTTATCAGCATTGGCTCTACCCAGTGGCAGGCTCACCCCACCACCAGACAGAGCCATAATCTCAGCAGTGGCTCTACTCACAGACAGGCAAAAACCTACCCCAAGCAGAGCCTTTCATATATATATATATATCCAGCATGGGAGGCAGATCCAAACGTGCAGATACTAAGGCAGAAACAATAGGAGAGGTCATATTTACCTATACGAGTTGCCAACAGGTGTACCACCTTATTATTGAATTACTCTGGATTTAGAGAAAGATGTTGGAAGTTTATTTTGCACTTGGTAGAATATAATAAATTTAGTTTAATCCTTGGATAAAGGATAAAGGATTAAACTAAATTTATTATAGTCTAACCAAGTGCAAAATAAACTTCCAACATCTTTCTCTAAATCCAGAGTAATTCAATAATAAGGTGGTACACCTGTTGGCAACTCGTATAGGTAAATATGACCTCTCCTATCACTTCTGCCTTAGTATCTCCACGTTTGGGTATGCCTCCCATGCTGGATATATATGAGAGGCTCTGCTTGGGGTAGGTTTTTGCCTGTCTCTGAGTAGAGCCACCGTTGAGATTATGGCTCTGTCTGGTGGTGGGGTGAGCCTGCCACTAGGTAGGGCCAATGCTGAGAAGTTCTTCTTGGTGATGTGGTGAGTCTGTCACTTAGTGGAACAAAGCTCAGTTGGGTGATCTTTCGGGATTGTCTAATTTTTAGAGAGGTCTTTACTTAAATACACCTCAATAAAGGTCAAAACTGGTCTGGGTAGTGGCCCTTCCCTTAATGCATAGCAGTATACATGTCCGCAAGGAGATGTGCTTTGCATTATGGGAGATACTGAGACAAGGAGTGATGAGAGCTTGGTCCACCTTTGCTCGGAGTTGCACCACCTTACCTCAGTCTTGAAGATATTTTCAGGCACAGACTTTGTTTGCTTACACTTGGATAAAGGATTAAACTAAATTTATTATAGTCTAACCAAGTGCAAAATAAACTTCCAATAAGGGAATGCAGTTTGCAAAGCCTTGTGAATATGGGGAAGAGAGGGGATATAATTGAGATATTTAAGTTGGTAAAGCATTGTTACCAGGTTAATGTGGGAAGAATTTTTTGTAGAATGGGGGTTTGAATGGGTAGAATGGGAAGTTGTATAAGAAAGGTGTGAGCAGGGGCATAAGAAGTAGATTCTTTCTGTGGAGAGTGGTTTGATTAGTAGAATGCTTTGCTCGTTGATTAGTAGATTGCGATGAATGCAGATACATTGAATGAGTTTAAAGCATGGTTTGATAGGTTTTGTGTAGAGTGTAAAGACTCATAGCAGGAAGTTGTGTATGGGGAGCAATATCCCAAAAGAGGAAATTCACTAGTGGTGTGCCTCAGGGGTCTATTTTAGGGCCATTGCTGTTTATCCTATATGTTAATAATATTGTGAAAGATTTGAATGGCGATATTCAGTTGTTTGTAAATGATGCAAAGTTGAGAAGAACTGTGAGAAGTAGAACAGGTGTTGTGGCCTCACAAGAAGACCTGAATATTGGAAAAACAAAAATGGGATGTAGAATTTACACTTGGTGTGGAATATACTGTTGGAGGGAGTAAGAGATCTTGGGATGATGTTGGATAAGGAACTAAAATTTTGAGGACACATTGCCAATATTGTGAGGACAACACAACGAATTCTGTTCTATGTAAGTTCTGTATAAGGCCTTGATTAGGCCATATATAGAACTATGCACAGATTTGGTGACTTAGTTTTCAAAAGGATGAAGAGGTATTACAAAGGGTCCAGAGGCAATTGACTAAGGTAGTTTCTGGTCTCTGGAATGTTGAGTATGAAGAAAGGTTGAGAAGATGCAATTTACAGAGGGATCATATGATAGACGTACAAATTGCTTAGAGGTTGTTATAGGATTAATATTGAAGAGGTTTTTCATAAAATGGTAGGAGATAAAGGAAGAACAAAGGTCATCCCTGGAAGCTCTATAAACAGGGTGTGAGCAAGGGAATGAAGAGGTTCTTTGCATGGAGATTTGTGAATGACTGGAATGCATTGCCTGAGAGTTTGGTGTCTGCAGAGAATTGGAATATATTTAAGACATTGTGTGATGAGCTGTGTGTATCACTGGAGATCCCCAAGACCTACATGGAGTCAAAGACTCCATGTGCATCTTGGGCTACTAATAATATTATTGCTCAGGACCTACTATAGAATCACAGGACTCATCATGGGAGGACCATATCAGACAACAGTCATGAATGTTGAAGAGGTTGGCACCATACAGTGATCTTCAGTATTCGTGCTCACTACCTTCTATCAGGCAATTAGAAGTTGGTGTTCTATAGTTCAATGGAACTATAGAACACATAGTTCCATAATTCTATTGAACTATGGAACTATGTGTTCCATAGTTCAGCCATCCTCCATCCAAAAAACCTTCTTCCTCACCACTTCCATTTTCAACTTCCAAGGATGGGCCCCTTGTTCTACCATATGAAATGTCTCTGCAGTGTCAATCCTATAGCTGCTTCCCAACAGTTTAAATGTCTCACATACCATGTCTTCATCTTCTATCCATCAAACTCTGCACTCCACTTACCCTTCATCTGTACTCATAACTAATAGTGTACAGTCCTGATACAATTTTTGTTATCTGCCTCTACACCCTTTCCAAGGTTAATTTATCTTCTTCAAATAGTGGTGACCAGATCTGAGTACAATAATTTAGATGTGATCATATTCCCACCCTTCTGTTTCTGCTGGTCAATATTTCAGCACTTTTCTGGGTTATCTTCACAACCTTTGTGATGTGTCTGCTAAACTATTCGTGTAACTGTATTAGAGGCGGTTTAGGAAGCAAAGTATATTGGGATGATGATTGATAGAAGTTTGATCAATCATCACCCCAGTATAACTTGCCTCCTCCATCTCTGCTAATATAGTTCCATGAATAGAGTGCGCAGCCTTTCATTGGTGGATCACAAATTTAATGTTCTTACATTTAATTGCCTTACATTGACATTCCCCATTCCTTTGCCTGTCTGTTCAGCTTATTGTTATTACTATTATCATCATCATCGTCATGATCATCAGACCTCCATCATGGGGTCAAAAGATTCATCTTGGGAGGTCCCACTTTCTCTCTCTCTCTCTTACACACACACACACACACACACACACACACACACACACACACACACACACACACACACACACACACACACACACACAGAGCTCATCATACCATGACTTAAATGTATTCAGTATCTATGCACTCACCACACTTTTACCACAGTGTATTCCATTAACTCGCCACTCTCCATACAAAACCTCCTTATATCCAGGGATGACCTCTTGTTCTCTTGTCTTCAGATTTTATGAAAAATCTCATCCACATTAATCTGGTAATTTTCACGTACCAACTTATATGTCTTGATTATGTCTCTCCTCCTCCTATCCACTAGGCTCTGTAATTTGTATTTCATCGATCTGTCCTTATACTGAACATTCCATTTGACAGAGACCCTTGAACTTATTAAGCCCCTCCCCCAACATAATTGAATTATTCAGATTCACTGTATATGCAGGTGAGATTATTTCTTATGGAAAGAAAAAATATATAAACAGCTGGCTAGGACTGCATTGGATTCTCCTCTTTTCCCTCATCTCCTCTCTGATGTCTATGAGAAACATTTTGAAACCAAGCACTCAGCACAGCCACACTTAAACCAGTAGTTTGGCTGCACTGTGCTGATGATGGGTTTGCTGTTTGGCCTCATGGTGCAGACACACAAAATACATTTTTGGTGTATCTTCTTCTTATTATTATTACATGACACCTCCAAGGAGTCCAGGACTCATTGGGGAAGGGCACTCTACTCTGCTCCACTAAACACTGTTCAATTCTCAAACTACACACAATGACACTGCTACCATCAATGCCATCTACCACACACCACCAACAATAACAGTATTTTTTGTCTGTAAATTGCTTATGTTCTCATGGCGATTTGCTGTATGTCAGATGAAAAATCCGAGTTTATTGGAAGTAAAAAACCCTGCTACCTCCGTATGAGGTTGGATACTTCACCTTCAATTGAAAAAATCCATGTAAAGATTCCTTTCGTCATGACAGCCAACATCCTAAAATAAACTTCACCATAGAAAAAGAAAGGTAACAGTTGTCTTCTCTTTCTAGATACACTAGTGACATGACTTCCTAATGGCTCATTATCTTTATCCATTTACAGAAAATCCCCTCATACATTAAGGTATACAGTAAAACCCCAAAGTTATGCTGTAGGTAGGACCAACAAAAAAAGCGTGCAAGTCGAATTCGCTTAACTCGGGATATAATTTTGCATATCATTTATATATACAAACATATAATTGGAACCAAAGGTTTACAAAAACACCTATATTTTTTAAGAAATATAATCATAATTGTAATTTTTCGTACATAAAAAAAAGAAAATTATTTCGATGTCAGTGGTTTCATAAGATCTAATAGATTCGTCTGACGGCATAATGTCTTTTTCTTGTCACGCAAAATTTCTTCATAGCAAGCTAATAATTTTTTATTTCTTGCCTTGTGGCTACAATTCGTTCCTCGTTAGAATCTATGTCCTCCAAAATCTGTAAACCTTTCTTTTATGATTGTTCTTACTGTGGATTCCTGTAGATCGAACTTCTTTGCTATCTCACAAATTTTCATTCCGCCCTCAAAATCCTTAATAATGTTGAGTTTTGTTTCCAAAGTCAATGTTTTTCTTTTCTTGCTAGCAGTAGAAGAATCGGACTTGCTTCCTTTGGATGACATTATTATTTTTTATGTGATAAAATTTTTATCAAGAACATAACATTAAACAGTCGCAAGGTTTGTAGACTATAAAAATAGTGTATGAATGGAGACCACGCGAAACACGTCAGTGCTTGTTCACAGCATGTGTGACACTGGCGAATGCGGTCGGCACCTGAAAGATATGACTAGTGGTGAGGCATGAAGCAGGGCTGGAATACGTACACATAAGAAACCGCATAACTCCGGATTCATGTAAGTCGGGGTATGACTGTACATAAACAATCACACTGCTGCCACCACTACCACCCTTCCCAGCAGTATGGCATCTTCAAAACACTTACTCACCAAGCTGTTTGTTCAAATGACACAGTCCTTGAAACTGAGCTCAGGGACCTTTTCAACACCTTTTGAGTTAATGGTTACAGCCCATATAAAATAGATAAAACATTGCATGCACCCCAATCCCTCCTACACCCAACACACAGGATCACAGCAAAACCATTCCCATCCTGTGTATTAAGAGTACATCAGAAAAAAAATAGACATAGTTCTCTCCAAATATGATCTCTGTGTCACTTTCAAACCTTTCATTCAGTTAGCTACCTTCATACATTCTCCTAAGGATCAACTACATCCTCTTGAAATCTTGAAGTGTATAAAGTTTCTTGCACCTGCAGTTTAGCCTACTTTAGACATACTGGTCGATCAGTTAACGTCTTCTTTAATAAACACAAAAATTCCATCTGTATGTATGACAAGTCAGGATTAGCAGACCATGCTCTAGATATACATACTGGTAGTTTGACACTACTCACTTGGATTCTCTCTTATGCAGTTGCACTATTTTTATCTCTTTCCACTCTTCTGGGACTGCTCCTGTTGCCAGACTTCTGTTGAACAACCATGTCAGGAGCATTGCCAGTTTTTTGCACATTCCTATAGTATATGTGGTGATATCCCATCTAGTCCTGCAGGCCTATTAACATCAGGGTTACGTAGTATTTTAAACACTTCCCATTCACAAACTGTTAATTCTCTCTCCTCCTTCCAGTTTCTATTCAACACCACTCTTAATGTCTCTACGTGAAATACACTAACAAAATACTCATTGAACATTTCCACTACATTTCAGCAGAAGTGACTTGTGTTCCATCTCCAGCAACTAAAATCAGTTGTCAACATTCATCCTTTGTTCTATTACCAGCATAATTGTAGATGTCTGTAGGATTTCGTTTTACTGCTTCAGCCAGTCTCTTTCCATATGCTAATTTCTCTTCTCTTACTACATTCATCATCTTTCTAGCCTGCACCTTATGTTCCTCATGCTTCTGAGTTGTATCCTGCTGCTCTTTATATCTTCTCCATCTTGTTCTATTTCTTAGACATTCCTGCATAATTCCATGATCCATTTTATTCCTACTTTATTTATCTTCCAAACCATCTGACTTTGCTATGAGTAATTGATTCCAGACCAGGCACTGCTGCTTTCTTTCCTCTTCAACTGATTAAGCCACTACCCTGCACTGCACATCACTAATCTGTTTCCTTAATTAGAGAGAGAGATAGATAGATAGATGGTAAAAAGAGATAGACGAGCTGAAAGAAGAGGAGGTGGAATATCTCGGGAATGAGATGAGGAGTATGAAAGATGAGATCAGGCAAATCAGTAGGGGGGTGAGAGAGTTATGGGAATGATAGAAGAGGAGAGAATAGAAACAGCACAAGAGAGGGAATGAGAGAGAGTTATGAGAATGATAGAAGAGGAGAGAATGGAAACAGTCAGAGAGAGGAAATGAGAGGGAAAGAATGTGAGGGCATGCTGGAACCAAGTACAGAGCGATGCCAGGACAGCAGGTAAGTAAGGGAACACATAGAGAGAAAGGTTAGAGGAGAGAGAGTGGTAAGAGGGATGATGTATGGAGACACGATGATCCATGGTGTGAGATAGGATGCCAGAGGAGTGTTTGCCTGGAGGAACAATAGAAGGTGTGGATATGGCAATATCCACACCACACAAGCAGGGTGAAAGGGCAGATGAGATGATCGTGATGGTGGGCATGAATGACTTGAGAGGCAGTGTAAATCAGGTGACGAGAGATCTGAGATTCATGCCTTGAGGTTGTACAAAAGAAAATGCAGAGAGGAAAGATAGTGTATGTGTGTTACCCAGGTGTGATAATGATGAGCTGAGTAGAAAAGCAGTAATAATGAATAGTATAACAGCTAGAAGAGAGGATTGGAATATGTGGATGCTTGGAAGGCATTTGAGAACAGAAAGGAGCTGTATGTGAGAGACTGTTTGCATTTGAATATAGAAGGATGTAGGCATCTGGAGAGATTGCTGTTTTCTGAACAAGTCGGTGTGTCAATGCAGGGAAACTAGAAATCCCAGGGTGGATGGTAGCAGGGGTGGCCTCTTTGTGGGAATGGGTGCTTGAGGGAAGGGGACGACATCAGGTAACACTGAGTCCAGCGGAGTCTGGAGGGGATAATGATAGGTATAGAAGCAGTGACATATTTATGCTTTATACTAATGCCAGAAGTATCCGGGATAAAGGAGATGAATTGGTGGCGCTGATAGCATCACCTGGCCAAAGATTATTGGGATCTCTGAGATGTAGTTGACAGAAGATTATATAATAACAGGAATAGTAGTAGCAGGATACAGCATTTTTTGGCAGGATAGGAAGGGAAAACACGGTGGTGGAGTACTGCTTATGATAAGTGATAACTTGTGTCCTCTAAGAGTGGAGGCTTTGGAGGGCAATGACACTAATGGTTTTTGAAAGCATATGGTGTGAAGTAGGGTAGGCAAGACTATTTAGTGGGATGTTGCTACAAGCCAAGGAGCAGGAGATGGCAGTTGAGATTGGGAAGTGCAAGAATAATGATTGTTATTGGAGATTTTAACTACAGCAGTATAAGTTGGGAAAAGGAAAATGCATGCAGTAATAAGGGAATTATTCCTCATCTGATATGAGAATTGAAATTAAAAATTACAGCAGTGAACCGTTCCGGGCAGAATGGGGTGTAAGACAGGGATGCATCTTGTCTCCTCTTCTTTTTAATTGTTTTCTGGAATATGTCATAGATGAAGCTCTTTATGAATATGACACTGGAATAGTAATTGGTGGACTAAGAATAAATAATTTGCGTTTCGCTGACGATATCGATCTTCTGGCAGAAAGTGAAGAAGAATTACAAGAGATAACCAGCCGTATTTTCGGAACATTAAAAAATATGGATTATACATAAACCTACAAAAAACAAAAACAATGATAACCTCAAAATCAGACATTGAATTCTTAAAGATACAAATTGGCAATAAGCAAATTGAGAATGTAAAGAAGTTCACTTATCTAGGAAGCACGTTGAGTCAAGATGGTCATTCAAAAACCGACATTAAATACCAAATTGCTAAGGCAACTGTGGCCCTACAGAAGTTAAAACCATTGTGGGGAGATAACAGAATAGCAATCACAACCAGACTAAGACTAATTGACACCTTGGTGAATTCTGTCCTTTTGTATGGTTGTGAGGCCTGGACTTTATTGTTCGAAATGAAAACTTACAGAAGACTTTTGAAAATTCCCTATACCGCTCACGAAACCAATGAAAATGTCCGAAAACTGATTGACTCAGTAGATGGGAGAAAAAGGGAAAATATTCTGACAGTCATCAGAAGAAGACAGATGAAATGGTTCGGACATGTGAAGAGGGCTAATGGCATTCCATAGCAAACCCTAGAAGGAATCGTTCTGGGATCAAGGGTTAGGGGCTGACCTCGATTAAAATGGACAAATTCCTCCCTTTCTCAACTGACATCAAGAACAAGAGACCGAGACGACTGGAGGAGGCTAGCAAAGGGTATCACCTACCAGCCATGAATGACCCAACGGTTCATTTAGGACTATGGGAGAAGAAGAATAAGAATAAGGGAATGGAATTTTTGAGGGACAGATGTCTTAGGCAACATGTAATAGTGGGAACAAGAGGTTCAAGAGTTTTGGGTTTGGTCATAGCATCAGAAGAACTGATTATAATTGAGATGACATCTCCCCCCCCTTCCCCCAGTTGGAGAGAGTGACCATGTGGTTTTGACTTGGAAGATGAATAGTGAATAGACATGCAGGAGTATCAATCAAAGAAAAGGGAACATATGTGGAATTATAAGGCGGGTGATTATGATAGTCTTAGATATCAACTTGGGGCAATTCTATGGAGGGCAAAATTGGAAGGGCAAGATATCATTAGTGCTTGGGAAATCATGAAGGAATATTTATTAGCAGCAGTAGTAAGCTGTATTCTACGAGTAAAGAAGAGGACACAATTTGGTGTAAAGTGGATGACAAACAATATCAAACAGGAATTGCAGGTGAAAAAGAGGTTATGAAGAGATATAACGAGAGGGGTGGAGAGCAAATGCATGAAGAATATAAGACTCAGGCCAGGAGAGTGGCCAATATGGTAAGGAAGGCGAAACTGGAATATGAGAAGAGATTGGCACTAAGATCCAAAGATAATCCTAGGGAATTTTTTTAGCTATGTTACCAGCAGGAGGAGAAATGATTGTGGAAGAATGACATTGTGGGATAAAAATGGAAATAGAGTGACTGATGCAGATGACATAGTGGAGTTGTTCATTGAACACTTTATTGGAGTATTTTATCCTGGAATAAGTTTTAATACTAGAGGCATAGGGCAGATTTGAGGCTTAGAGGAGAGTGTGTTCCAAATACTGAGTACCCTGGACGTGAGTAAAGCTGTGGGACTGGATGGTATTTTACCATGGGTTTTGAGAGAATGTGCTAAAGAACTGACAGTGCCTTTAACCTGGCTTTTCAATGAAAGTCTGGCTTCGGCAAAGGTGCCCAGGGAATTGAAGGAAGGTAAGATAGCACCATTGCATAAGGGTGATAACAGACTGGATGTGTCTATCTATAGGCCAGTTTGTGTTTCATCAGTAATTGTTAAGATCTTGGAGAAATTAGTGAGGACCATATACAGCATTGGGCAGATGAGGGTAATGTTATCTGTGAGAGTCAACATGGATTTGTTAAGGGATGCTCTTGCTTTAGTAATATGATTGCCTTTTATAATAAAGTGACAAGAGCAGTTGATGAGGGAAAGGCATGATAGGCATCAGAGATTTGTGCATGGTGGAGCAGTATCAAGGAGGTAGAAGGTTACAAGTGGAGTCTCACAGGGCTCAGTACTGGAACCTATAATGTTTAACCTTTATATCAATGACATTGTCAGTGGACTGGAAGGGGATATTCAATTGTTTGCAGATGTTGGAAGTTTTTTTCACTTGGTTAGACTATAAATGATATATTTAATTTAATCCTTTTTCCAAGTGTAGGCAAACAAAGTTTGCACCTGAAGTATCTTCAGGACTGGGGCAACACGTGGCAAAGGTAGACTAAGTTCTCATCACCTTCCTTAGTATCCCATAATGCAAAGCACATCTCTTGCTGACATGTATAATGCTATGCATTATGGGAAGGGTCGCTACCCAGACCGGTTTCGACCTTTATTGAGGTCTCTTCAGTGGGAGCCAGAAGGATCACTACTTTTGGAACGTCCTTCTTGGCTCTATGGTTCGCCATCTTGTTGTAATGTTGTTCTTAATAAAAACAATTAATTGCTGGTTGATTACTGATCAAAATGTAGGGAAATTTATATTTATACTGCGCCACCTTATATTTAGATTAGTCTATGTAAAATAGTAGAATCAATCTACAATTAACTTAGCAGACTCCTTATTCATACAGGCCGAATTTAATATTTTTCCACTTAGGGCTCCCTCAAGGTTCGAACTTTTTATGAACGGTGCAATGAAAAAGAATCAGGCACACACAATATTGAAATCAACAAAACAAAACATTTAATACAAGGTTATATGACAAATACATAAATTTAACTCCAAAAATAAGATAATACAATTAACTTAGTTCTTCAGGTCAGAACATTCATATTAAATTAGACTTCAAATCTTCAGATACAAAATTCACAGTTCTCTCAATAACAAAGATTGTTCACGCTGATCAATACTACAGAATTTCTTGCTAAATAAATTTGCTGGTATCACTCAGTTACACTCCATAACATTATTAATCACAGCAGTTATTGCTTCAAGGGGAATTATTTTCAACTCCTAACTTCGGCTAAATTCAGTGAAACGCCACAGTAAATGTTAGGATATTCGAGACGGAACTATCACTTAGATCTTCACACTGAAATAAAATAAAATAGGCCTGTTCTTACCAGGATTAATCCTTAGCACATCAGATCAATGTGAGCACATTTTAAACTATATTCACTTGTTACTCCGATGGAACACTATTCAAAAGAATTCTTCAAGGAGATAACTGAATTTTTATTTATCGCGCTATACAATTCTTGAGACGGGCTTACTATAGGGCAGAATAATTATTCCATGTTTACTACTGTATAACAAATTGAGCTTTGTACAATCCTTCTTTAAAGCGATATAGGAATATGTAGTAATTCTAAAACTTAGTGGATTTATTCTGAATCTTCTATTAATCTCCTGGTCTTATAGTTATCCTATTTCGGCACTAAATTCCTATTACTGCCACCACTGACTTTACCCTCAGCTGTCTATAAGTTTTCTCCTCATCTCCGTACACTTCTGAATGCTATTCCCTTGAATTCCTTGCCTTTCGGTGTTCTTGTTTACTTTTACCTCTCGCTTATATGCCTTCCTTCTTCCCGCCTAAAACTTGTTCACTCTATCCAACTCATTAATTTCTCTTCTTCCAATTATCGAAGCTCACGCCCTATGCTCGTGCATTTTATTTTATTTCTATCTCCATGGCAACGATCAAAACAGAATGTAAACAAGCATTAGCGTTGCATAAGGTTATACTTTTACACTGAGTAATGAAAAATAATAATAAAAATATTATATTTACTTAATTTCTCTTTCATTTCATTTACAAATAATAATAATAAAATATATGTTACAGTTTATATAAGGCACATAAAAGTTACATACATAGAACTCCTCATAATATTATTGAAGGAATAAAGTAATAAGATAAATGTTATTTACTACAGAGTCCTTTCAATAGTATAATATACATTAAAATTATATAATTAAATAATAGCTGATAAAATTCAAGGATAATACAAGAATAATAAATCTTAAGCAAGGGACTAACAAATAATATTTAAACAAGTCTTGCTTAGTATATGGTAGATTATGTTAAATGTGAATGAAGAATAAAAACATACAAAACAATTTCATTCACAGTTTAACACTACCAGTGGTGTGCTATAAGGGGCTCGCAGGGGCTTGCCCGAGCCCTTTGTTAAATTTTTCTCAAATTTGTAAGTTCTTCTTGTTTACTTTTTTATTTTTTCAAAAAAAAAAAAAAAAGAAATATATTAAACGACAAACTCATATGGTAACATAAGAAAGTGATTTTATTAAATAAAATATTATAGTTACTGTTACTACCATTTTACAAATAATAATTCACTTTTGTTAATCGCATATAAATAAATAGGACTATAAAAAATGCCCCTTGATTGGTACCTTTGATTATCACTTGAAGTAAAAAAACGAAGAGAAATATAACGTACTTCAATATTATTGTGTTTAGATAATATTTATTTATTATTTATACATTATTTGTTATAAAAATTTCTATCGCAAACAAAAGAAATTTATTTTGTTTATAAAAAATGCGGACTATTTCATATGTGCGATTATAAAAGATTTTATTCTTATTATATTTTGATAGTAAAAAAATGTTTTTCTTATGTAAGATCGATTAACACAGATAATTGTGTTCAGATATTTCATGTTTAGATCATGAAATATTGGTTTAAAAATGATAGCCTTTACAGGTTGATTGGCATTTGTACACAAGCTGTATTAATAAAAGTTTATGTGTGAAATAAGTCTTTTTTTTGCTCGACGATGCGAGCCCGTTGTTAAAATTTCCATAGATCACCACTGGTCACTATCCTTCCCATAATGCATAGCATTATACATGGTTGCAAGGAAATGTGCTTTGGATTATGGGATACTAAGGAAAGTGAGGAGAACTTAGTCCATCTTTGCCATGAGTTACCCCAGTTCTGAAGATACTTCAGATGCAAAATTTGTTTGCTTACACCTGGATAAAGGATTAAACCAAATATATAATTTATTGTTTGCAGATGATGTGAAGCTGGGAAGGGTTTTAGTAATAGTGCAGATGTGGCAGCTCTGCAAGAGGAGTTGAATAAACTAGACAGATGGGTGAATGAATTGGGATATCAGTTTAATGCTGCAAAATGTAACATCTTAAAGTTTGGGATACATCGATGGAAAGCTGCATACTCATTTGGAGGAGCTGTACTGGAGAAAGTAGGGGCGACAAGCGATCTGGGGGTGATGATTGATTGAAAACTGAAATTCAGGGAACATATTGCAAAGGTGGTGAAGGTAACCCAGAGGATTGCTGCAATAATGAGGAGGACACTGACCTGCAGAGATAAAAGAGTTATCGTTCCATTATATAAGACCCTGATCAGACCACATTTAGACTATTGTTCTCAAATTTGGTCCCCAGGATTTGAAGGGAATAAATTAACTGTGGAAAGGATACAGAAGCAGATAACAAAAATGGTTTCAGGACTGTACAACGTTAGTTATGAGGATAGATAGAAGAAGGAGGGTGATATGGTTGAGAGTTTTAAAGTGTTGAGAGGTAGTTACATAGTTGACACCGGGGAGTTCTTTTGCTTGGTGGAACAGTGGGAAGGAGCGATGACAAGGGTGATTGAACTGTGTAATGCATTGTCTGATAAAGTGGTGCAAGTAAGAATGGTCAGAGTTCATGGAGTGGAATGATATACTTTGTGTTAGGAAAGACCTCCCATGATGAGAGTCTTTTGACTCCATGGAGACCAGAATAATAATAAAAATAATAATAAAATAAATAATTTATTATAGTCCTCCCTCCCCTTCTCTATAATTCCACGCATCACTTGTTCTGTGAAGCTTGTACTTGCCTAGCCACTCGCCACATTAAAACCATGTGATCATTCTCTCCAGTTGGTGCTATTATGCTGATATCTTCTATATAAAAGAAGTGCAGGTGGTTTAGGCATTTAAAGGAGACAACCAGTATCAAAGCAATTACCATGCATAAGAGAGGTGGAATCAGGAGATATGGCCGTAGTCATTGAACTCATTGAAAATTCTGAAGTGTATGTCAATGGTTATTCATCATCCTAACTGTTGAACTTTGAAACTGTCATTTTTTGGAAAAAGATGCATAAATTAACATGCATTACGAGGGATGAGTTTCTAGATGCTACCAGAACGCATGGTATTAAAAAATTGTTTCATGTTGGTGTAAAAATTGAATTCCTCAGGAAACTTCAAAATGAAGTTGCTGCTGTCTATTATTACTATTACTATTATTACGGGCAACTCCAGGGAGTCATTAGACTCATCGAGGGAGGCCCCAAATCATATTCATCACAACTATTTGACATTCATTCAGTATCTATCATACCTCGCCTTAAACTCATTCACTGTCACAGCATCCACCACAGACTCAGGGAGCGCATTCCACTCATTCACTACTCTAAAAGTAAAGAACCCAGCTCTAACACCTTTACTAACCACACTTTTGCCCAGTTTCCATGGATGTCCCCTAGTCCTCCCACAACCAGCCCTGTTCTCAAAAATATCTTCTGAATTAATTTTATAGAAACCCTTCAGTAATTTGAATGTCTCAATCATATCTTCCCTCCTCCGCCTATCAACCAATTTTTGCAACCCACAAATCCTCAACCTGTTCTCATACGGTTCATTCCACAGACCTGCTATCATCTTGGTCACTCGCCTCTGGATCCTCTCCACCTCCTCCCCATCAAGAAGAAACCTAGGTGACCAAATCTGAGCACAGTAGTCTAGATGGGGTCTTATCAAGGCTCGATACAGAGGAACAATAACCTGCTTGTCTCTGCTTGTCAACGTATTCTTCAGCAACCAAGTGATTTGATGAGCTGTTTTGGTCACTTTTGCAATGTGTCCCCTAAATTTCAATTCCTTATCTACCAACACTCCTAAATCTCGTGCCTCATCAATTTCCTGGAGCACGGTTCCACCAATGCAGTAAACTGCCGCCAATCTTTTCACCCCAAAATGCATAACCTTATATTTTGCCACATTAAACTGACATCCATTCTCCTTAGCCCAGACCTCCAATCTATCCAAATCATCCTGCAAAATTTTGACCTCATCTGCATTCACTATTGCCCTACCCAACTTTGCATCATCCGCAAACAAATGAACTGTTCCTCTCAGATCATTTCCTATATCATTTATGAACAAATTAAACAGCAGTGGTCCAAGAACAGATCCTTGTGGCACACCACTAGTCACAGGCCGTCTTGTGGACTCTACTCCCGAGTAAACCACTCTCTGATATCTCTCCGTCAACCACCCTCCTATCCATCTCACCAACCCTATGTCCATTCCCATATGTTGCAATTTACTGATTAGAATTCCATGTGGAATCCTGTCAAAGGCCTTGGCAAGGTACAGTAGAATCACCGTAAACCCATTACCCTTATCCAGTTCAGCCGTCACTGTGTTATAATACGTGAGCAAGTTACTGAGGCATGACCTACCCTTCACAAAACCATGCTGTCCCCGATACAGTATCCCATTTTCTTCTATCCAATCTTGTATTTTCCTCTTGACTATTTTCTCTAAGACCTTGACAATGATTCCTGATATGCTAATCGGTCGGTAATTTACAACAGCAGTCCTGGAACCACCTTTATGCAGTGGAACTATTTTCCCCTCTTTCCACCCGCTCGGGACTAACCCAGACCCGAGACTCAAATTAAACAAAATGGTCAAGGGTACTGACAATTCTTTAGCTGCTTCTCGTACAACACAAGCTGGTATACCATACTATTTATTTATTTATTTTTATTTTTTAAATGTGACTCATACCCAAAAGGTTGTAAACCTATAGTATATTTGTATTGTGATGCTAAGAGTTTTAAATTATTATTTAATTATTTTTAATGTTATTTTTTTATACATAGTCCAAAAACATTTTGCAGAGACCAAAAATGTAACTTTTTCAAGTCAATTCAGTCCTTCATTAAGCAGTGCAGCAATTCATATCCAACAGTCTGTTGTTCCAAGATGATTGGAACATTATGCGATTCAAGCCCCCCCCCCCCCTCCCAGTGATTTTTATATAAGAGTAGTGATTGATATGCATGAGTGACTTATGAATTTTTAAGATTAGTTTGTGAATTATTTTATGCCATCAGTATTATTTCTAGGCTTTCTCCCTTCAAAAATAACTGAACAAAATCTTCAGAAAAAGAACTAAGAGAAGAAGATAGCATATTTGTCAGTAATGCATCTGCTCATCTAATGAGGGATAAAAAGTGAAATTTTTATCCCTCATTATAGCTTTATGGATTCAACTAGTGGGTCACTATATCATTGAACTTTAATATGAAGTACCATCAGCCTATGCTGAAAAACGTTTTGTGGTAGTTGATGGAAGGCAAGCCAACATTAATGATTTCTAGAAGAGTTATCACATTAGAGATGCTATAGATAAAGTAGTAGAATTGGAGAATGTGAGTTTGAAATCATTATTAATGGAATGGAAAAATTTGTGAGGCCCCCCCCCCCCCCAATTGTGTATGATTTAGAACCCAATGATGAACAATAGCAAAGAAGAAAGTGATAAAGTCGCACAGTTCACAAAAATTATCAATGATGAGGTGACACTGAAAGATGTAGATGAGCTTGTTCAGTTTCATTCTCAACATCTCTTTAAGAAGAAATCTTTAACATTGACAGAGAAGTTATATCAGAACCTGTGTACAAGAGGCTACAAAAAAAAAAAAAAAGTGCAAAATCTGTAGAAAGTTATTATCACAATGTGGAAAATGAACTCATTATTTTAATATGACCCTAACCATGACAGAGCAAGAAGGCATATTTAGGCATTTACTCTCATGTCAGGCCACATTAGTTTAACCTGTATAAAGTATTGAAACCAAAGGGCCAAAATTGATTTTTTTTTTTTTCAAAAGAATGTAACTGAATCCTTCCTACTTCAGAAGGTGAAGGTGAAAACACTTTTCCATCCCTATTAGCTATCGAAAATGTTTTTGTTTGTTTCTCACAGAAGATAACTTCAGGAGAGTGGATAAGTTTCTGGTCTTTCTCTCTTCATTATAAGTGAAGCAGCTCAACTCCAAAGAAGCTATGAACAATCACTAGGGATATTCTCATCTACTCACTGTAGATGTGGCATTGCTCATAAAGTTCTAGGAAGGTGATTCCATACCTGAAGTTGTTTTGTTTTATAATAAGTTATTAAAGAAAACATTTTTTTAAATTTAAATTTCTTTGTTACATTCAATAATATTCAAGTTTTTATTTTTAAATTAAATTACATTGGATCATTGTGTTTATAAGAGTTGATTATTATCATTATTTTTTTTTCGAGGATGTTTTCAGAAGATACATTTTAATTTAGATTTTTTGTTAATTTTTTTGGTTTATTTTATTATTAAAATATTTAATTTGTAAATGTGTTTACTTTATATCACATATTTTCTTAAAAAAGATAACATCAAAAACATGTTTGTTTATATATGATATAACTACATCAAGAACTATTGGTTGGAGTGTAATTAATTCTTATTTTAGGTGCTTGTTAAATATTTGAGTCTTTATAATCCTTCAGGTCATGATTTATTGCTGGCAGCAATAAATGTAGTCATAGGTATGTACTTCTATTATTGCTGGGTATCTGTACTGTATCCAGTATATGGAATGAAGTTATATTATTTATGGCTAAAATTGACAGATCTAATGCTGTCATTCATATTATTTGTGATCTGTTTGACTTAGTCCTATTACTTAAATTAAGAACTGCTGTTTCCATCTTGAATTAAATATTATATGGATTGAATTTGGGCTGCTTATATTCCTAATTTGTAATTCTAGATTGCTGTTAAGATTCAGATCACTTTGTAACAGTGAAGGAAAAGAAGGCTTGATTATTTATTATTATTACTTTATTTACCCAAGACCCCATGAAGTCAAAGACTCATCTAGGAGATCCTTTTAAAATACACACAGCTCATCATACCATGCTTTAAACACACTCAAATTCTCTGCAGACACCACGATCTCAGGCAAGGCATTCCAATCATTCACAACTCTGTATGAAAAAACCTGCTTCTCGCTTCCCTACTCACACCCTCCTTATACAGCTTCCAGGGATGACCTCTGGTTCTCCCCTGATCCCCCACTATTTTCTGTAGAACCTCTCCAGCATTGATACTATAACAACCCCTTAATAACTTGTAGGTCTCTATCATATGTCCCCTCTTCCTCTTCCAACAGACTCTGCAAGTTGCATCTTCTCAATCTTTCCTCATACTTGACATTCCAGAGATGAGAATCTACCTTAGTCATTTATCTTTGGACCCTTTCCAACATCTCTTCATCCTTCTGAAAACCCGGTGACCAAATCTGGGCACAATAGTCTATGTGTGGCCTAATCAAAGCCTTATACAACGGAACAAGAATCTCCCTACTTCTACACATCAGTGTCCTCCGCATCATTCCCAGAAGCCTTTGGGTTGTCTTCACAGTGTTGGCGATGTGTGCCCTAAATTTTAGATCCTTATCCACTATCACCTCCAGATCTCTTATTTCCTCTACCTCCAACAATATATTCTCACCAAGCATAAATTCTGCATCTCATCTTTGTTTTCCAAATTTTAAAACCTTACATTTTGCAACATTGAACTCACATCCCCATTTCTGTGCCCAATCACTCAATTTATTCAAGTCTTCTTGTAAGGTCACAACATCTTCTCTACTCTTCATGGTTCATCCCAGCTTTGCATCATCTGCAAACAACTGAATATCTCTATCCGAATCTTCACCAATATGATTAACATACAAGTTAAATAGCAATGGCCCCAAAACAGACCCCTGAGGAACACCACTAGTAACTTTCCTTTTCCTGGATATCACTCCCCAATACACGACTTGTTGATACCTATCAGATAGCCAGTCTCCAATCCAATGCACCAATCTAATATCCAACCCCATCTGCTCTAGTTTGACTGTCAACCTATCATGAGGTACTCTATCAAAAGCCTTTGCAAAATCTAAGTATATTACTGTGTATCCTTCTCCTCTGTCCAAGGAAGCAGTCACTTTATTGTAATATGTAAGTAGATTAAAACATAACCTCCCTTTAGCAAATCCATGCTGTCCATCAAAGATTATACCATTGTTGTCATCCAATTCTGGATCTTGGTTCTCACAAGCTTCTCCAACAACTTAACTACAACACTTGACACACAGATAGGCCTATAGTTTGATGCTTGAGTTCTATCACCTCCTTTATGAAGTGGCACAATCTTGCCCTCCTTCCACTCCTTAGGAACTTGACTCAGTGCAGGACTCATATTAAAAAAATATGTCAAGGCCGGCGTCAACTCCCTTACACATTCCTTCAGAATACGTGGTGATATATTATGAAGTCCCACAGCTTTATTTGCATATAGTTTGCTCAACTCCCCATACACTTGCTCACTTACAGTCAATCTCTCTTCCCCATCATCAACTGCTCTCAATCTCTCTGAAGTCACATTCACAAGATTGAAAGACCTTTATTAATTGCTCATTAAGTATCTCCACCACACCTTCTGCAGCAGTTGTCTTTATACCATTTTCTTCAGTCAATATCATCCTTCATTAATCATTTTTTCTTTTGCTGGCTACATATCGAAAGAACTCCTTAGGATTCTTTTTGGCTTCAGTAGCTAACTGCTGTTCATACCTCTCTTTAGCTACCCTCAGGCCTGGCTGGTGGCATGTGCGAAGTGTGCAATATATACAGGCGCCGCAGAAGAAAAGGCGCCTAAAAGATGTCAAAAAATATGAGATAAGAGTTTAAACGAACAACAAATGGTACAGAATGGTACATATAATTATGAATGTATGTCGTCTTCTGTTTGGGGCCCCTTCAGATCTTCCCGGAAATGAACAAATAAATTCTGAAATTGTATTCTGGACCCGATTATATCACTGTAATTTTTGATTAAAATTTACGAAAATATACCTAAAATAGTTCTTCTTTATTTTTTGATGTATCATAAATCAACTTATTAATTGTTGAGTTCCGTGTAAAAAAAAATTGTATAACCAGGGATAATCCGTAGGTAACATTATACTGTAATGTGGTTTTCATTTGTTTTTCATTTCCTGTTCGTTTTATTCACACTTTATTCAAAAAATACTTTTTTGGAAAGGCGCCGAACATTAATCATACACACAAGAAAAATACTAGGCGCTGGCTACCCTCACCGACGAAGTCACCCACCTTGCCTGGTCAGTACTGTCTTCATGGCATTGATTATTTCCACTTCTCTTATGCTGCCTCCATAATGCCCTTTTTCTCTGTATCGCATGCTTAATCTCTTTATTCATCCATTTCACACCTACCTTATTTAACCTTCTCACCCGTGGAATACATTTAGACATTGCATCTACTAGATAGTTTTTTTGAAAATCTCCCAAGCTGCATTGATCTCTTTTCCAGCTAACTCCTCATTCCATGCTACACCCACAAGCTGTCTCCTGAGCTCTTCATAATCATCCCCCCCCCCCCTTGTAGTTCCATATATACCCTTTTCTTACAGAAATCCTCACATTGCTGGCAACCACCCAGGTAATTACCTCAAGGTCACTCTCACCAATTGGTGGGTGATTTGACACTTCATTTATAATTACATCCTCTGATGAGATGACCAAATCCAAGACCCTTCAATCCTCGTTTGCCCTCTATTACATACTGTCTGAGGTAGTGATCCCTCAAAAACTCAAGAAACTTATTTTCTTTACTTCCAGTTGCTATCTCATCATTCCAGTGTATATTGCCATAATTAAAATCGCCCATAATGATCACTCGCTTCTTATTTGTTTGGCTAATTTGATTATACATTACATAGTCACTACCATCCATATTTCCTGGTCTGT
This sequence comes from Typopeltis vanoorti, assembly GCF_054136105.1. Lineage (NCBI taxonomy): Eukaryota > Metazoa > Arthropoda > Arachnida > Uropygi > Thelyphonidae > Typopeltis > Typopeltis vanoorti. The sequence goes on along the minus strand of NC_143558.1, from coordinate 94,834,897 downwards.
AACAACATCCAACCAAGTATGTGATTCCATTCACCTCTATCTCACACATATTGCCTCAAAACCACTGGCTATTTCCCTGTTGCATCTCTAATTTGTATGGACCTAACTCTTTCTCTATCATCAATAGCACTCCCCTCCTCCCTTTTTACCCCTTCTACCCTCACAAAACACATCATATTCTTCCATCTCTATTCATGTCAGGATGTCATCCTCATCTAAACCATGTCTCACTTATTCCAACAATTTTCGGGTGAACAGACTCAATTAGTGCAACAATTTCATCTGCCCCATTTCTTACACTTCTAGCATTTGTATATAAACACAACAGCTCATTCATGGATCTACAGCTAGTTCCACTGATAACATTCACTCGATGTGATCTCTTCATGCTCGGCTGGGTCCATTTTCCTTTCTGCTTATTCATTTTAGAACACTCTTCAATTCCAACTGTTTCCTCTTGATCCCAGGTCATCCCATTCCTTTCCTGTCTACACATGCACTCACATCCTCTTGGAGCATCCACCTTTCTCATGCTGTGTACCCCCTGTCCACCCTGAGCCTTCCCGTTTCCCTGTTCATCTTGCACACCCATTCTCTCATTTTCCATACTCATGCCACTTACTTCCTCATTCATAACCACCTCTTCAATCTCTCCTGTCGTACTCTCCTGCTCTTCCACATCACTTCCCACTTGATCTCATTCATTCTCTATACTCACTTCTCTTCCTTCCAGTAACAGTCTCTCCAAATGATTCACACCATAACCACTCAAATGCAGTCCATCGCTCCCATACAGTTCACTTCTTCCTTCAAACTCATTCCACACATTAACAAATTGTACTCCCCTCTCCTCATTTCAGCATAATACCAACATACCATTCATAATCCTTGCTCTCCACTTCATCTCACCACAGTCATACCTAGGCAAGATTTAGGGGAGGGGGGTTAATACCATGGTACAAAAAATTAATGATGATAATAAAATAAATAAATAAAAATAAATAAATGAGTAGAGTGATTGAGGCATTGGATATGCGGAGGGAGCAAGTGAAGGAGTTGATGGTTTTAATAGGTACGAATGACTTGACAGAGGACAAAGAGCATGTCAGAATGGGTACAGTTCACTTCATCCTTCAAACTCATTCTACACATTAACAAATTGTACTCTCCTCTCCTCACCCATTTCAACCAATATACCATTCATAATCTTTGCTCTCCATCTCATCTCACCACAGTCATACCTAGGCAACATGCTTACTACTTTCCTGTCACACTATTCTGTTTTATCCGTCTAAGCAGCCTCCTGATATTCATTCTGACATGCTTTTTGTCCTCTGTCAGGTCATTCTCACCTATTAAAACCATCAACTCCTTCGCTCGCTCCCTCCTCATGTCCAATGCCTCAATCACTCTACTCATTTATTTATTTTTATTTATTTATTTTTATTTATTTATTTTATTATTATTATTATTATTATTTTGTACCATGGTATTACCCCCCCCCCCCAACTGTCAATGATTGTCTATAGATGTCCAGCTAAATCTGGATACAATTCTGTAACACCCGTTGAATAACATGGATAAGAAGTGCAATTTGGTCTCACTATTTCATCTACCTCAGCTGGTAGGGAGGTTAACGGTGTTCGTATTTTTTTGCAACTATTTGTTTTAATTATTCAATGATAACAACTCAGTTGTATGAAGCTGCTGATATTTTGCTTGATTTCAAACCTGCATCCTTGGAGCATTTACACATTTATACAGCTTTCAGGAATGGCCTCTCATTTTCTCTCTCTCTTTCACCTTCCACTCTGTGTATCATGCCATCTGTATTAATCCTGTGAGCCACCATAGCTCAGTAAGTATAGACGAAGCCCTTTGGTCGGAAAGACCTGAGTTCGATTCCCATCTATAACTTGAGTATCTGGTCTCTTTCGACTAAAGGTGAGTTAGACAGTCTCACGTGGAGGTAAAGGGTTTTTCATCCAGAAACTTGGGTTTTTTCATCCATCAGAACAGGAAAACTGACCCTGTGAACACACTCAGGTTTACAGTCATGAATACATACAACAACATGTGGAAGAGATAGGGGTCCACATGTCGTTATGCCTATAGTTAACCATGAGTTACATCATACGAGGGTTATTTGAAAAGTTTGGTAAATTTCCAAAAGTAGGGACACAATTTGTTCATTCATACCAGTGTCGGCATGTATCATCTTTTTCATGACCCCTGGCAAAATTTTAGCCACATGCAACATGCAGTTCTCATTTGGCAAACATTTAAAACAACCCTGTTCACACATTTCATTAAAATGGAGAAAAACAAGTTTCCTGTAGTGATAAAACACTTTTATTTGAAGAAGTGGATGGCCACGCAAATCAAAGCTGAGTTAGATGCAGTTCAGGAATGAAGGAAATTATTGACGAAATCCATGGTATATCATTGTGGAAAACTGCTGAGTGAAAGTGCGTGAGATTGCTGAGATTGTAGGCATCTCAACTGAACTGGTGTTTAATATCCTGCACAAAAAATTGCACATGAAAAAGCTGTGTGCGCGATGGGTGTCGCAATTGTTGACTGTCGATCAAAAATGCATGCGAAAAGATATTTCAACACAGTGTTTAGAGCAATATTTAATCGCAATTCACAAGATATTTTGCATTGATTCATGACTGTAGACGAAACTTGGATCCACCACTACACACCTGAGTCCAAGCAGCAGTCAAAACAGTGGACAATGTCTGTTGAAAGAGCACTGAAAAAAAAAGCGAAGACCATTTTGTCAGCTGGGAAGGTGATGGTCACTGTTTTTTGGGATTCCCAAGAAATTATTATGATAGACTATTTGGAAAAGGGTAAGACAATAACAGGAGTCTATTATGCATCATTGTTGGATCTTTTAAAAGAAGAACTGAAGAAAAAAAATGGCCAAGATTGGTGTACAAAAAAGTGTTCTTTCATCTAGACAATGTACCATCATGCATATTGGCCATCGCAATGGCAAAATTGCACGAATTGAGGTTCTAATTGGTTCCACATCCACCGTATTCTCCAGACTTGGCCCCATGACTTCTTCTTGTTCCTAAACTTAAAAATTTGGCTTGGTGGGAAAACATTTTCTTCGAACGAGGATGTCATGAAGGCTGTCAATGACTATTTTGCACAATTTGACAAATCCTACTTTTTAGATGGGGTGAAAAAATCGGAAACTCGCTGGACCAAATGTGTAGACTTTGATGGAGACTATGTTGAGAAATAAAGGTGATTTTTAAAAAAAAAAAAAAAATGTGTTTAACTTATTTTTTTTACCAAACTTTTCAAACAACCCTCGTAGTAGTACCTCCTGCATAGGAGATGGCACTTGAATGGGGGATCAATTTTGTACAATCCCCATACCAACTCAAATCTATCATATCTAATTATTTCTGTCTGTCTACTATGTTTCACAATTTATTTTTCTTCAAACTCTCCCTATAAACAATCTCAGAACCCATATATATATTGCAGTAGTTACTTGTCTCTGGATTTTTCCCAAGCTTCCACATCAAAACCTTTGTTGATCTCATAGAGAATTCTTTGACTACCCAGTTCTATATTCTATTCATAACCAATCTCTCCAATACCTTATTTGCAACTGCAGGTATACCAACTGGTCTATAAGAAACTTTTGTCCTAGAACTTTGCTTGTGTAGTAGCACTGTTTTGACTTATTTTCTCTCCTTAGGGATCCTTCCACTTCAAGTTTCTAATTAAACAGTCAGATGAAGGACGTAAACAGTCAGATGAAGGATGTAGTTAACTCTTTTGCACATTCTCTGAAAATATGTGATGATACGTCATTCAATCCCACAGTCTTATTAAAATTTATTACAATTAGATATAGTTCTGATTTCTTTATCTCTAATCCCTTCGTCATTTGCCTCCCTTCTTGGTATTGCTCAGTATGATATACACTTGCAAAGCACTTCTTAAATAATTCCATTACACTATTTGCTATGGTCACCCTACTACCATAACCATCCACTAGTGTCATTGTTTGATGATTATTATTAGATGATAAAAACAAAAGAGAGCTAGATATTTACAATGTAAATGAAAAGATCGAGAATATAGTAATCGTTATATAGAAAATTGTTTTAGTAATCTACTTACTTATTACAATAAAGTGACTGCTTCCTTGGACAGAGGAGAAGGATACACAGTAATATACTTGGATTTCGCAAAGGCTTTTGATAGAGGACCTCACGATAAGTTGACAGTCAAACTAGAGCAGATGGAGTTGGATATTAGATTAGTGCATTGGATTGGAGACTGGCTATCTGATAGGTATCAACAAGTTGTGTATGGGGGTGCAATATCCAGGAAAAGGAAAAACTTGTATATTAATGATCCAAAGATTTGGATGGAGATATTCAGTTGTTTGCAGATGATGCAAAGTTGGGATGAACCATAAAGAGTAGTGAAGATGTTGTGGCCTTGCAAGAAGACTTGAATAAATTGAGTGATTGGGCACAGAAATGGGGATGTGAGTTCAATGTTGCAAAGTGTAAGGTTTTAAAATTTGGAAAACAAAGATGGGATGCAGAATTTATGCTTAGTGAGAATATATTGTTGGAGGTAGAGGAAATAAGAGATCTGGGGGTGATAGTAGATAAGGATCTAAAATTTCGGGCACACATTGCCAAAATTGGGAAGACAACACAAAGGCTTCTGGGAATGATGCGGAGGACACTGACTTGTAGAAGTAGGGAGATTCTTGTTCCATTGTATAAGGCTTTGATTAGGCCACATATTGACTACTGTGACCAGATTTGGTCACCGGGTTTTCAGAAGGATGAAGAGTTGTTGAAAAGGGTCCAAAGGAGACTGACTGAGGTAGTTTCTGACCTCTGGAATGTTGAGTATGAGGAAAGATTGAGAAGATGTAATTTGCAGAGTCTGGTGGAGAGGAGGGAGATATGATAGAGACCTACAAGTTGGTAAGGGGTTGTTATAAGATCAATGGTGAAGTTCTACAGAGAACAGTGGGAGATCAGGGGAGAACCAGAGGTCATCTCTGGAAACTGTATAAAGAGGGTGTGAGTAGGGGAGTGAGAGGCAGGTTTTTTTCGTGCAGAATTGTGAATGATTGGAATGCCTTGCCTGAGAGTGTGGTGTCTGCAAGGAGTTTGAGTGTGTTTAAGACACAGTATGATGAGATGTGTGTGTGTGTGTGTGTGTGTGTGTGTGTGTGTGTGTGTGTGTGTGTGTGTGTGTGTGTGTGTGATTAAAATACCTTCCAGATGAGTCTTTGACTCCATGAGGTCTTGGGGTAATAATAATAATAATAGAAGTTGGAAGTGCATCTATTTAGGATGGAAAAATATTGGCTACCAAAAGAGTGGATAATGATCATGATGATTTATGGTTTTAATGGCATGCCATTAAAACCATAAATGTGCCATATCAAAGGCTGTAGTAGTACACAAGGTAAGACATTCACAAACATCTATGCCTGCAGCAGGATTTGAACATGCGACCTGTTGGTTGGAGAGCAGGTATGCCAACCATTCAGCCAACCAGGCCAGCTGAGGTGGATAAATATATATCAAAGGGAGAGACAAAGAGAGAGAGAGAGACCAGCTGCAAGATGGAAAAAGACTGGAACAGGAAAATGCATATTCCTTGAAGAGAAGAACAAGCCATCAGTTAAATTGCCAATTTCTCTTCATCCATTTGCCATTGAGATTTCATATTGCTTCATTAGTCACATTCCATTTCAGTCAAGATAGCTGAAGTTTCTCTCTTTTACCAATAATCTCTGATTTCACACCTGCTATACTCATGAATATAAATATTGATTGTATCAGGTTTGGAAATTTTTCCTTCCTTTTTTTTTTTAATTATAATTTTTCTTTTTGAAAATGTTCTGTTTTTTTTTAATAATCTTCTAGATATACCTGTGCTTATTTGCTACTGCAGAAATGAGACTGACATGGAGAAAGCATAAATAAAAAAGAATGAGTGACAGAGAATACACAGAAGGCGGGGAACCAGCATCACCCATATCCACTTCATCATGTGATTCTCTGCACAATATAAAAAATGATGAAAGTGTAGCGAAAAGTAAAAATGATGAGAAAACACCTTTTGAAAAAACAAATGCGTGCTCTCGAGATTACCCTGTATTACAGGAATTTGCACCAATGTTGAAACTTTTGAAGATGTTGCCATCTCAAGCCCAGAAAGGTGTATTTAAAGTGGATATAATATTGACATGTATAGATGCATTACCAGATTTTCTTGTTATTGGATCTAATATTGGAATTGTTTACCTGTACAACAGACTTTATCATACTCTGCAGCGATTGAGATATGAAGTAAGTTGCAAATTTCTGTTTTAAATATAGTATTTATATGTTTTAATCTGTATTGTTTATTTATTTAATTTATTTTTAATGTCAGTTCAACCCCTAAAATGGTGTAAATATGGTATAGAAAGTATCATATTTACAAGTCTGCTTATAATCTGTTCAGCATTTGGAGAATGTAATGGGAATTTCATATCTGCATTGTCGAATCCACTATTCAGAAAATGTTGGTTCAAAAATAGTTACACTGTTAATTGGAAAGTTCTACTTACTGGATAGAGAAACGTTTTTGTTCTCTCTCTCTCACACACAAATTTATTCGTTTATTCGGAAGTCTGCTTCAACTGTGGCTTCTGGCACAGCTTTTCATATGCACCAGTCTACTATCCATTTTGCTACCATGAATTATTGATGTTCAGCATCTGTAAAAGTTGAGGAACATATAATTTTGAAGAGAGTAGGATGATGAACACTTAATTTACTTCTCCAGACTTGGCAGATTTTCATATGAATAAGTTTGGTGATCTAAGTTATACTCACCAAACACATTTGCAAAATCTACACTACATTCTTTTACTGTAGCTTCTTGTGCACATTTTGTATCCTACTTTGTTTTCATTGGTGAATAATCTCACATAAGATTCAAATCTATATTTACTACTGTTAGACACTTGTAAAGGCTACACAGCATATTTTATTGTTATATGGAAGACACTGACAAGCAGAGATAAGGATATAGTTGAGCACTTTAGAGACCTTGATTCAAACTTTGTCTGGATTATTATGAATAGACTTGGTCACTGGTTTCCATGGGGATGAGAAAACTCTAGAAATGATCTTCCAATGAGTGACTAAGCGATATTAGAACTCCAGAATGTTGGTTATGGAAATAGGTTAGGAAATGTAAATTTCGGATTTGGGTGAATAGTTGTAGAAGAAGTGATATGATAAAGACTTTTCAATTAGGGAAGGAATTATGCATAAAGTGGAGGAAAAGAGCAGAGCTAAAGGATTGCTATAAGAGTATGGTAAAAAAAACAAGGGGTGAAAGAGCAAATTTATTTAAAGCTTCGTCTCCTTGTAGCTTTTCTTCAGAAGAGAACCATGATTTTTGAAATCGAGCCTCCTACAAACAGTAAACATTGTGCTTGTGAAAGATATAATTTGCAGATGTTGAGGATTGTGCATGTTCCCTTTAGGCAAGTGAGTATAAGAACAGGAATGATCAAAAATTGCTGAACATAGTTTCTCAGGTCTTATATTTGAATGAGATTCATTACAAGATGTCAGAGTAGATTTGGGTGCATATCATGTACACTAATAACAGAAGCATCACAAATAATGGTGAAGAGTTTTTGATATTGGTTAGTTATACTTGACTAAAATTTATTGGCAACAGGGAAATCTAGTTCATTTCACAAAGGATGGTATAGTTATTGTATTTTCAGGAAGGATAGGATGGAAGGAGGATTGCTGGATGACAGAACTGCAGTTAGGGTAGAAATTCACCAGAAAGGAACAATATAGGAGGCAGTGCATTTGAAGCTGCATGGTGGTGGTGTGAGATAGAAGCCAACAGGACAAAATTTGCACCTATTCACATGTGCCAGTGCTATCAACCAGAAGTTGCAGAGGAAGATGTAAAGGCCATATATCAGTGTATTAGCTCAGTGAACACAGCACTAATAATTGTTATGGTCACATGTTTGAAGGATGGGAAGGAAATGGAATTTGTGCAGTTATTAAGAGATAATTACCTGAAATAGCATCTGATGAGGATTTGGAGTTTGAGAGTACTGCATCTGACGATAACTTCAGAGGATTTGTTCTTAACCAAGTTAGCCATTTTGCCTCTTGTCCTCTGGAGTGAGCATTCTTGATCTGCAAGCTGGCTAAGGATGTGAGGTTTTTGTTTAAGGAGGGAATATATTTGGATCTAAGAGCTGGTTACAAGAAACTTAGGAGACAGTTTGGAGCAGTGCCATAGCATAAGAAACTACAAAGAAAGGATGTTGACACTTGCATGGGGAATGTCAAGAGGTGTAGTATCAGACTACATGCCTAGGACTGGAGGATAAATCATGTGGGAGTTACATTTATGAGTGGTATTATTAAACAGGACAGGAGCTGTAAAAAAAAAAATGTTATTTAGGGCATATTAGGAGAAATATGTTCAACAGAATCATAAACATTACAAAGCACAGTCCAGAGTGATTGAGTAGCATGGTCAAACCAGCTTATGAGAAGAAATTAGTCAAGCAGGCTAAAGGGATGATTTTGATGAATGTTGATAGTAGGATATGATTGAAGTAGTGAGAATAATTGAATTACTGAGTGATCACTTTACAAGAGTGTTTTGGTTGGAGATACTGGAGTAACAGATGCAACAGGGATTGATGTGAGAAGAATAGAGGTAGCCAAACTGGAGATGAATAGGATATTGCAGAATCATAATGTGAATACATTCACAGGGTTAGATGGGATATTGGTCTGTGTTATATAAGAATGTGCAAAGGATTGGCAGCACCTCTCACTGGACTGTTTCATTTGTTTCAACTCTGGTAAGGTCCCATGTGAGTGGAATGAGGAAAGATGCAAAATAGTTATGTTGTATAAAGGAGGTACCAGTAGAGATTGCAAATTATAGACCAGTTAGTATCTCAAGAGTGGAGTTTAAAGGCAGAATTCAGAAATGAGTAGATGGGAATATGATACTCTGTGTGTGTATGTGGGGGGGGTAAACATGGCTTTGTGAAGAGTAGATCTTGCTTTGTAATTTATTCACTGTTTTTTTTTCAATAAAACTGTGGGAATAAGGAAACATCCACATCATGATTCACTACAGATGTATTTGATAGGATACTTGCATGGAACTCTTATATGTATTGGAGAAGATGGGAATGGATATGGACAGGGATCAGAGGAATAGAAAATGACAGATATCCAGGAATAGGAGATGCAGAATGGAATCCAAGAGAAGCAGATGACCAGTGGTGTGCCACTAGACTTTGTACTTGGATCATTGCTATTTGATTTGCACATTAATGATATAGATAATATGATCTGAAGGAAAATATCTAGTTGTTTGCAGGTGATGCAAACTGGGAGGGCAGTAGCCAATAAAAGTGATGTACAGTGAGAAGAATAGAGTGAGGTGAACTGGAGATGCTTAGGATATTGCAGCATCATAATGTAAATATATCTATAGCATTAGCTGGGATATTGGTCTGTGCTGTCCAAGAATGTACAAAGATTTTGGACTTTATTATAGATTTTCTTGCTTGTTGAGCAGCAAATATTTATTGGATATTTAATTTAAGTTTGAACTCTGGTATGGTCCCTAGGGAGTGGAAGTTAGGCAAAGTGGTTCCTTTGCATAAGGGTGGCTCTAAAACTGCAGTATTGAATTACAGACCAATCACCATCTCAGGAGTAGTGGTAAAAGTATTGGAAAAGTTGGTTAAAGACAAAATTCAAGAATGGGTGGATCAGGATATGATACTCTATAGAGGCCAACATGGTTTTGTTAAAGGTAGATCCTGCCTTAGCAATCTATTAACTATCCATAATAGAATAACATCAGAGTTGGACAAAGGAACTGGCTACACAGTGGTACTTCTGGATTTTGCTAAGGCTTTTGACAGGATACCCCATAGAACACTGTTACGCAAATTGGAGCAGATGGGAATGGATATTAAATTGGTGATATGGATAGGAGAATGGCTCAGGGAGAGATACCATAAGGTGGTGTATGGAGGAGCCGAGTCCAGAATGAGGCAGGTGACCAGTGGTGTGCCTCAGGGCTCTGTGCTTGGGCCAATGTTGTTTAATTTGTATATAAATGATATAGGAAACGGCTTAAAGGGAGATATTCAGTTGTTTGCTGATGATGCAAAGTTGTGTAGTGCAATAAAAAATCAAGCTGATGTTGAAAGTTTGCAGGAGGATTTAAATAAGCTGGTAAAATGGGCAAAAGAAAATGGATGTCAGTTCAATGTGGAAAAGTGTAAAGTCTTGCATTTTGGGATTAAAAGATTACCAGCTGTGTACTACATAGATGGAAAGGTACTCCAAGAGATTGATGAGGCTAGGGACTTAGGGGTATTGGTAGATAGGGAGATGAAGTTCAGAGGACACATTGCTAAGGTGTCCAAGATTGCACATAGGATTACTTGGTTGTTGAGGAACACACTGACATCCAGAGATAAAGAGGTTATTATTCCCCTTTATAAAGCATTGATACTTCCACATTTGGATTACTGTGCTCAGGTCTGGTCACCTGGATTCCTTGGAGATGAGGAGGCTGTGGAGAGGGTTCAGAGAAGAGTGACCAAGTTGGTGAGTGATATAAAAAATGCTCCCTACATTGATAGATTGAGAGCTTGTGGATTGCAGAGATTGGTTGATAGGCGAAGAAGAGGGGATATGATAGAAACATTCAAATTACTAAAAGGTTTTTATAGGATTGATGCAGGGGAAATGTTTCAGCTGTGTGATAGTGATGGAAGAACAAGAGGTCATCTCTGGAAATTAAAGAAGAGTGTGGTTAACAAAGGTGTCAGAACAAGGTTTTTTGCCTGGAGGGTGGTGAATGAGTGGAATTCATTGCCTGACTTTGTTGTGAGCTCTTCATCTGTAAATGAATTCAAGAAGAGATATGACAGATATTGTTTTGCTAGCTTGGGTCTCCCGCGATGAGTCTACTGACTCCATGGAGATACCCGTAATAATAATAATAATAATAATAATAATAATAATAATAATAATAATAAAAAAATGAGGGGAATGGATTACCACAGATGGTCATGAATACTTTGTTCGTAAATGAGGTTTAACAATCAAAATGGTCATATGGATGAAATATGTCAATTAATTTATGTTTTGTATGCACATTATTTCAATTTCAATGGAAACTTTGCATCTGTATAATTATTGATATGTAAACATAATCAAGATGGTAATGGCATTAAGAAGAGATATGATAGATATAGTGTGCTATGAACCTCCTGTGAGTCTTTGCACTCTGTAGAGCTTTTTGTATAATAATAATAATAATACAGTTCAAACTTGCTGTGTAAACAGTTCATCTAAGGGTTTGATGAAATTATGTATTTTGACTATCTTTTTTGATATGCATACTAAAATAATATTTGTGGGATAAGTTAGACTCATGTGCAAAAAATTTCAGAATAATAGTACATATCCTACTACAGTACTGTATTATTGATACCTTTCTTATTGATCATTAATCGATTGATCGATAAATTGATGAAAAATTGATGATAGCCAGTGGTTGATTGGTAGAGACTCTGCTACTAATGGTTCACGAAAAAAAAAGTTAAGCTAGTTTGAGCATGGTTAGTAGTTGGAAGGAGATCAATCGTTCGATGCTGTTGGCACACTCTCCCTCAATGAGTCTTTGGACTCCCTGGAGGTGTCACATAATAATAATAATAATAACTGACTGTGTATATGTAAATTACAGTATTGGTTATGATTAATCTTATTTTTGCTTAATGGAGTGAAACAGATGTTGTTTGGAATTAATTAAACAACACTGGCTGTGGAGACAGTGTATTGCCTATTAATCATGTCTGTTCTTCTGGCTTACTGATATGTTTTTTTTGTGATGCAATATCTGAGTTACTTGAAGTAAAATCCCCACTATCTCTGTATATGAGACCAGCTGACTCAGCTTCTGTTGAAAAGCTGTTATAAAGGTTGTTCATATCTTAAATGGGATTTGAACCCAAGAATTAAGAAAAGGCATTGTCATTACTAACTGAGCTAAGAGGCTCATAAAATACATTGAAAAATAATATTTCAAGAAAGGCATTTATTAACAAGGAGCACACCCAATAAACAACTATTGTGCACAGCAACAGTAAAATGAGCAAAAGATTGATTGCAGAATCCTAAAGTCCTAAAATAGCTTCCCAGAGAGGACTCTGTAAGCATTCAAGTTTTTGATACAGTTGTATCAAAACTGGGTAGCAGCTGGTTTTGACTGGCCACCATCCATAGCAGTTTTGACTTGGTTGGGGTCTCATCAGTGGAAGCTAACTAAGGTTGAATTAATGCAGAATTTATATATTTTCCATATACAAGTTGTAAAAAGATTACTATTTATATATGGAATATGAATATGCATAAAATGCTCCCACTGATGAGACTTCAATAAATGTCAAAATCAGTCTGGATAGTGGCCCTTCATAATGCATATTAATATGCATATCTGAAAGGAAGTGAGCTTTGCATTATGATGTACTAAGGCAATTGATGGTAAGTCATCAGCCTCTATATACAAATAGATAGCCTAGACATGAAGATACTTCGTGCACCAACTTTGTTTGCTTCATCTTGTATAAAGGATTAAACAAGAATATAATTTCTTGATAAGTGTAATTTACTTTCTGACTAACTGAAAAATCTTTTTTATACCAAAGAGTTAAGCAAATAAATAAATTAGTAGTGTAATGAATGTACATCAAAATCAGGGTAGTAGTGGAAAAGAAGATGTTATGGACTGGGTAGTACGAGATGTTCAGTAGTGATAAGATAAATGAGGAATATAAGATGCAAACTAGAAAGTTGGCAAGCATGGTTAACAAAGAAAAAAGTGCAGTATATGAGAGTAGATTGGCCAGCCAGGCTAAACATGACTCAGGGGAATTCTTTATCTATATGACAAGCAAAATGAAGTATAATTATGGAAGTGTGACACTTGTAGATAGTTATGATAGCAAAGTGACCATGGCTAGGAGTGTAGCAGCATTGTGTGATGAGTACTTTATTACGGTATATGCTGATGTAAATGATGCTGTACAACATGTAGAAGGGAAGCCTGTCTTAGGGGGAATTAGAGGTGAAAGAATCAAAATTGTATTAGGTGTTGATTTTGTTATATGTTAATAAGACTATGAGAAAGATGACACATCACCACATATCTTTAAGGAATTATTATTATTATTACCCAAGACCTCATGGAGTCAAAGACTCATCTAGGAAGTCCTTTTAAAATACACACACACACACAGCTCATCACACCGTGCTTTAAACACACTCAAATTCTCTGCAGACAAACACTCTCAGGCAAGGCATTCCAATCATTCACAACTCTGCATGAAAAAAACCTGCTTCTCACTCCCCTACTCACACCCTCCTTATATAGCTTCCAGAGATGACCTCTGGTTCTCCCCAGATCTCCCACTATTTTCTGTAGACCCTCTCCAGCATTGATCCTATAACAATCTCTTAATAACTTGTAGGTCTGTATCATATCTCTCCTCTTCCTCTTGTCCACCAGACTCTGCAAGTTGCATCTTCTCAATCTTTCCTCATACTCAACATTTCAAAGGTTAGAAACTACCTTAGTCAGTCTCCTCTGATACTTTCCGGCATCTCCTCATCCTTCTGAAAACCAGGTGACCAAATCTGGGCACAATAATCTATGTGTGGCCTAATCAAAGCCTTATACAATGGAACAAGAATCTCCTTACTTCTACAAGTCAGTATCCTCTGCATCATTCCCAGAAGCAATTGGGTTGTCTTCACAGTTTTGACTATATGTCCCCTAAATTTCAAATCCTTATCCACTATCACCCCTGGGATCTCTTATTTCCTCCACTTCCGACAATATTACCTCACTAAGCATAAATTCTGCATCCCATTTTTGTTTTCCATTTTAAAGCCTTACATTTTGCAACATTGAACTCGCATCCCCATTCCCATGCTCAATCACTCAATTTATTCAAGTCTTCTTGTAAGGCCACAACATCTTCTCTACTCTTCATGGTTTGTCCCAACTTTGCATCATCTGCAAACAACTGAATATCTCCATCCAAATCTTCACCGATATGATTAATATACAAGTTAAACAACAATGGCCCTAAAACAGACCCCCGAGGCACACCACTAGTAACTTTCCTTTTCCTGGATATCGCTCCCCAATACACAACTGGTTGATACCTATCAGATAGCCAGTCTCCAATCCAATGCACCAATCTGATATCCAACCCCATCCACTCTATTTTGACTATCAGCTTATCATGCGGTAATCTATCAAAAGCCTTGTGTAATAAAAACAGTTAGCTATGCTCGTGACACTGGTTATTTAATGAAAGTCTGGTAGCACGAAAGGTTCCTAAGTTATCTCATGTTCATCCTGAGTGGATGAACTTTTTATACAGAATAGAAAGATGGCAAAATAGTATCACTCTACGAGCATGGTTTTAGGATAGAAATTTCAATTATAGACTAGTCTGTATATCTGTAGTTATGGTCAAGGTGTTGGACAAGTTGGGTAAGAATAAAATACAGGATTGGTTTGATGGACATAGGAATCTATGATGGTCAGCAAGGATTTGAGAAGGAATGGTATTGCCTTAGCAGGCTATTTGCATTTTATGACAAGGTGATTAATGTATTGAATAAGGGAGATTCATATGCAGGGATATTCTTGGACTTTGCAAAAGCATTTGATAGATTACATAACAGTTGATATACTAGCTGTACAAGATGAGAATGGATAACAGCTTTGCTAGATGAATTGAAGACTGGCTGTTTGAATGATGCCAGCACGCTGTATATGATATGACAATTCTCAGAAAAGGATGGTAACCAGTGTTGTGCCTCAGGGTTCTGTTCTTGGACTTCTGCTCTCTAACTTATTTCTTAATGATATTTATGGGGACTGATTAGGTATTTTCAATTGTTTGCTGACATAGGAATTTATGACATAAAATACAAAATTGGAGAGAATTAATAAGGAATGCTGCTGATGTTAATTCCCTTCAGCAAAATTCAAATAGACATTCAATTTGGAAAGTGTGGTTGTACTTTTAATATTATTAAATGCAATGTGCTGTACTTTAGAGTGCAGAGATATAAGGTCATGTACTATATTAGTGGAACTATGCTGGTGTGAGAAGTGGATGAGATTCAAGATCTGGAGGTGATGGTTGATAGGAGACTGAAGTTTAGAGGCCACATTGCAAGTGTTGAAAAGACTGCATATTGCATTGCTACAATGATAAGAAATGCATTGACAAGTAGGAATAAGGATAATGTTATCACTGTGTAAAGCAATGGTCAGACCACACTTGTACTATTGTGCTCAGATTTGGTCACCTAGTTTTCAATGTGATATGGAAACATTGGAGAAAGTGTAGAGAAGAGAAAAAAGACAGTATCAGGACTCTGGAATATTTGTTATGGAGAAAGAGAGAGGTTGACGGAATGTAAATTGCAGTGTTTGGTGAATAGGCAGAAAAGAGGCGATATGATAAAAACATGTAAGTTAGCAAGGGGATTTTATCAGATTAATACAGAGAAGGATTATAAAAAGAGTAGAAGGTGAGAGGGGATGAACATGAGACTATCCCTGGAAGGTGCAAGGAGTAGTTTTTTTTTTTTTTTTTTTTTTAGATGGAGGATTGGGTGTGATTGGAATACATTACCAGAATGTACTGTGAATGCTGAAAAGTTTGTTGACGTTATAGTATGATAAATATGTCTGTTGACTCCATGGAGGTTGATATGATAATGATAACAATAATTGATTACTCCTTCTTAGTGTGTATGTGACATGATGAAATATAAAATACTGTTACAACTTGAACAGTGCATAAATCTTTAATCTATCAGGAAATCATTTACAGCTTTCACCACATACAAACCACATGTATATTGTGCATATAGCAGCACTCAATGTTCGAAATGTTCCCCTTTTGCCTTCACACATTCCTGAAATCTGTGAGGCCAACATATCAATGGTTATATGCACACCATCCAATGGAAACGCTGTCACTGCTTGCTCAAAATCCACATTTAGGCTGGTGATGCTAGGGTGTCATTTCTTGCAGGCTACTCTCTCAAACTCGAAGTCTCAAAATCCATGGGACTTCAAATTGTTTGAAGTCCCATGGATTCAGATTGGGATTTCCAGATGGCCAAACAGAAGATGATATATGGTCAGGCACATTCTCCTCTAACCACTGTTGTGTGGTCCTTGCCTTGTGTGAATGGTCTAATATTGGGCCAATGGAAAGTCCACTGCCTACTGTGAAGCAGGGTGTTCAATGATCCACTGCCTGCTGGTTTGGTGGGTGGGATTGATATCAGTGTATGTGTGTGTGCCCAAGTTGCATTTCTGCAAGAAAGGGATTAGCCAAAGTGTATAAAGACACCGTACTGGAACCTGTGGTACAGCCCCTGAACAACATCTTGTTTCATGGTAGGTAGAGGAAACAAGGTGTTGTTCAGGGACCTGTGCTTTAACCTATAATACAGATTCCAGCACAGTATTTTCATACACTTTGGCTGATCCGTTTCTCACAGAAATGCAATCCCCCCCCCCAAAAAAAACATCACGCTACCAAACCATTACTGACACATCATGATGACCTATTGGAATCCTAGGTGCTATGACACGTGCTGTGCAACCATCCAGGGCATATCGTTTTGGCAGTTAAATGACTCTTCAATGGTGAAAATCTCATCTGTGAAGAGAATATCTCTGTTGTTCATATACTGCTGGAGAAGTGCCTTTGATTTTATCACCCACTGCCACATAAGTTGTGATTATTATTATTATTAGACACCTCCAGGGAGTCCAAAGACTCATCGAGGGAGAGTGTGCCAATAGCATCGAACGATTGAACCCCTTCCAACTACTAACTGTGCTCAAACTTGCTTAACTTTTTGCATGAGCCATTAGTAGCAGAGGCTCTACCAATTGACCAACCTTTACTGCCAATGGTTTGGATGTGATCCTTTGCTGGATGCGATGTTAGGAAGTGTCCAGTAGAATGATGATGATTGGCTCTCACCCTCAGGTCATCAGTTTAGTGCATATGACATCATTCTCTGCAAAATGTTCATCTCTTGTGACATCACTTTCTGCATTCTCACAGGATTATGGTGGAGATGTGGTTTCACACCCCTCACAAGCTGTTGTCCTAACACAGCATGGTCAACCTCTTCTTTGGTGGTCAGATACATCTTCTGTATTGTTATAACAGTTAATACACCAATATACAAACATCCTAGATCCTGAGTGTTTTTAGCATGTTGAAGAAAACAAATAGTTGTATTCTAACTTTGTGAAGTGCTGTTACAGCTACATAATTGTCATAATCTCCCTACTACATATTAACCCATATAACTGGACAACTCTCTCTAATGTTGGCTGCACACAGCACCACTAACAGAACTTGTGGTGCTGTTAATGGTGTCATGCAATTATGTGGCCAGCACAGGAGTGTGCAGAAGTTGTAACAGTATTTATGACAAGACTGTGTATATACATATATACATACGAGGGTGGTCTGAAAAGTTCAAGGCCTAAAAATGAAAAAACAAATTTATAATTTCAAAATTATTTTCATTTTTCAACATAATCTCTCTTAAGACTGATACGTTTATTCCAGCGATGCTCCAGTGCCTTTATCCCATCCCTGTTGTGGTTCTCAGTAAGATCTGCAAAATACCTCTCTCCAGCTGCAATCACCTCTTGATTTGAAGAAAAATGCTGACCAGTGAGGAAGAGTTTTAGTTTTGTGAAGAAATAGAAGTCAAAGGGAGCCAAATTTGGAGAATATGGTGGATGTTCCAACAATTTATAGTGCAGATCCCTTAATTTTCCCATTGCCAAAACGCCTTTGTGGGCAGGTGCATTGTCCTGATGAAAGATTATTTTTTCTTCTGCAAACCAGGTCTTTTCTCACAAATTTTTTCATCTAGTCTGGTTAAAAGATCGGAATAATATTCCCCGGTTATTGTTTTACCCTTTTGAAGATAATTAATAAACAAAATGCCTTTAGCATCCCAAAACACCAATGCCATGACCTTTCCTGCTGATGGAACCGACTTTGTCTTCTTTAGCACTGAACAGCTGGCTTCTGTCCACTGTTTTGACTGCTGTTTGGATTCTGGTGTGTAATAGTAAATCCAAGTCTCATCCATAGTAATAAATCGATGCACAAAATCATTCTTGTTATAACACTCAAAGCACTGTTCAAAGATTTTCATGCGAGTGCATTTTTGATCTGCTGTGAGCGAGCGCAGTACCCATCTTGCACAAAGCTTTTTCATTTGCAATTCTTCATGCAAAATATATCCTACACATTCTTTTGAAATGCCTATAGTCTCAGTAATTTCATGCACTTTGAATTTCATCCAATACCATATCGTGCACTCGATCAATGATTTCTGGTGTTGTTACACTTCCTTCACGTGGATCATCTTCAAGGCTAGTACGACCACATTTAAACTTGGCAGCCCATTTCTTAATTGTCGAAAATGAAGGAGAAGAGTGCTCATAAACTTTTATGAACTTCGAAAGAATTTCTTTTGGCGTTAAACCTTCTTTTACTAAGAATTTTATAACTGCGCATGATACTCAATTTTATCCGGTTCAAGGAATACAGACAACACTTTTGCTTCAGACAGCTATATAAAACAAACTACTCGATAGAATGATTTGCAATTTCATATGGATGCTTATGATAGATGTACAAACTTAGAAAAAATAAAATCTTGCCGATAGTGTTGCTATCTATGGTTGAGGCCGAGAACTTTTCAGACTGCCCTCATATATACACATGCCTGTATATATTCATATTTATATATACTGACTATAACCAAGACTAGAATAACAATTAAATTTATTCAAAATGCAACATGTTTCATCGGATTGTCTGACTTCTTCAGGCGTGGGAACATAGAAAACAAATAAACACTATAAGAAACATTGTGTCACTATGCAAACAACTATTATAAATTTCAATTAGTTTTGAACTGTAGCTACAGTCCGTGTTGAAGTTCTATTGTTAAGCAGCTGCGTGCATCTGATTTCACAAGTGTGCCGATATCGGATAGCAGAGCTGAAAGAGTCCGGTAGATTATAGCTGAGGTTATTATTTATGTGATGCGGGTCCATAACAATTTCCTTAGACTTGACTATGCAGCGCTCCACCTCGTCACGGCATATATGGAGGTTTGAGGTTATCCAGTTTATCTCATGTTGACGGCCTTCATCATTTGTTTACTGAAAACAGTACATGGCTTGACAGGACACTTGCTCTAGTTCTTTTATAGGCAATGTCCCCCTGGTGTTCTTCCAGACGTAGGAGGATGGATTTTTCAGTTTGGCCATAGTATTGCTTCCTGCAGTCACATGTGATTTTGTACACTCCTGGGAATTGTAGATGGTTGTGAGCTTGTTTGTATTTGCTTAAAATCGATCTTAGTTTAGGAAGAGTAGAGAAACAGGTTTTTATGTTGAACTTTCGTAAAATTCTTCTTAGTTTCATGGAGAGCGAGCTGATATATCGTAAGGAGATATGACCTTTGGGATTGTCTTGTGTTTCTGAGTTGTTTTGATGGCGGTGGTATAGATGCTTATTAATAGTTTTCGACGAGTAGCCATTACTTGTGAAGGTTCTTTGTAGATGTTGTAGTTCATTTTTTAGACCTTCATCATATGACAGTACAGATCTGGCACACTGTGCTAGGATTGAGATGATACCCACTTTCTGTGAAGGATAGTGATGTGAGGACGCATGCAGGTATCTATCTGTATGTGTAGATTTTCTAAAGATTGAGATTTTAATAGAATCAGATGTCTTAGTAAGTCTTACGTCCAGGAAGGGAAGAGATCCATTTTCTTCAGCCTCCATTGTTAATTTGATACCTTGGTGGAAGTTTGTTTAAATGATTTAAAAAAGGCGAAGGTTATAATAAGATTATAATAATAATAATATAATAATAATACAGTTCAAAACTAATTGAATTTTATAATAGTATAATTTTATAATAATAGAAGGTTATAATAAGACTTCTGATTCTATTAAAATCTCAGTCTTTAGAAAATCTACACATACATATAGATACCTGCATGTGTCCTCACATCACTATCCTGCACAGAAAGTGGGTATCATCTCAACCCTAGCACATCATGCCAGATCTGTACTGTCATATGATGAAGGTCTAAAAAATGAACTACAACATCTACAAAGAACCTTCACAAGTAATGGCTACTCGTCGAAAACTATTAATAAGCATCTATACCGCCGCCATCAAAACAACTCAGAAACACAAGACAATCCCAAAGGTCATATCTCCTTACCATATATCAGCTCGCTCTCCACAAAACTAAGAAGAATTTTACGAAAGTTCAACATAAAAACCTGTTTCTCTACTCCTCGTAAACTAAGATCAATTTTAAGCAAATACAAACAAGCTCACAACCATCTACAATTCCCAGGAGTGTAGAAAATCACATGTGACTGAGGGAAGCATTACTATGGCCAAACTGAAAAATCCATCCTCCTATGTCTGGAAGAACACCAGGGGAACATTGCCTACAAAAGAACTTGAGCAAGTGCCCTGTCAAGCCATGTACTGTTTCCAGTAAACACAAATGATGAAGGCCATCAACATGAGATAAACTGGACAACAACCTCAAACCTCCATATATTTTCTGTGATGAGGTGGAGCGCTGCATAGTCGAGTCTAAGGAAATTGTTATGGACCCGCATCACATAAATAATAACCTCAGCTATAATCTACTGGACTCTTTCAGCTCTACTATCCGATATTGGCACACTCGTGAAATCAGATGCACGCAGCTGCTTAACAATAGAACTTCAGCACGGACTGTAGCTACAGTTCAAAACTAATTGAATTTTATAATAGTCGTTTGTATAGTGATACGATGTTTCTTATAGTATTTATTTGCTTTCTATGTTCCCACGCCTGAAGAAGTCAGACAATCCGATGAAACATGTTGCGTTTTGAATAAATTTAATTGTTATTCTAGTCTTGGTTATAGTCAGTATATATAAATATGAACATATCCCAATACCGAGTTAATACTACAAATTGATACCTGTGTATGTGTATATGTATATATATATATATATATATATATATGTATATACATGTGTGTGTGTCCATGTCCTGCAAATGTGATGATATCATCAATCCACTGTGATTTAGGTCAGCATTGTGGTCATTTTTCCTCTTGTGGAATCCAGTTCAGTACTTCTTTTGTCCATCGTTGAGCTTGTCCTCGAGCAATATGCCCATATCAAGCATACTTCTTTCCGTACTAAATTGTGTTGTTCTTAATTTTTGAATTTCCTTTGCATTTAGTGTCCGTGTTTCACAGTTGTATGTCACTATAGGAAGAATCCATTAGTTAAAACTTTTCTTTTCAGGCATAATGGTAGTTGGCTTTTGAATGTTGAATGTCATTTTTCAAATGCTTTCCACTCAAGCATCATGCATCTTTTAATTTTGTCCATGATATTTTGTTCCATTGATATCTGTTGTCCTAAGTATATGTAGTGATCTACTTGTTTAATTTCATCATTATTGATTTTTATTATTTCTGGTTGGACATAGCTGTTGAACATAACTTGGGTCGTCTTTAGGTTTATCTTTAGTCCAGCTGTTTTGCTAGCAATTTGGAGTTCTTGGACATAAGTATGCCATCTGCAAAGTGTAAATAGATTAAATATCTTCCATTTATCTTCAGACCTTTCCTATCCCAATCAAGAAGTTTGAATATTTCTTCTTAGCATGCCGTGAATAATTTTGGAGATATTGTGTCACCCTGTCTTATACCTCTCTGTATTTCCACAGTAGAGATGTTTCCATTGAAATGAATTGCTGCTGTGGCATTGGTGTATGCTGATTTGATGGTTCTGACATATGTCTCCTCCACTTGTTGGTTTGATAATGCTTTAAGTATTGCACAAGTTTTTACTGAATCAAAGGCTTTCTCATAATCAATAAAACCAAGGCATAATGGTAACTGATATTCATTACACCAATCAATAATCTGTTGTACGACTTGAATATGGTCCATTGTACTAAACCCACTTCGAAAGCCTGCCTGTTCTTTTGGTTGGTATATTATGCTGATTAAAATTCTTCAATTCTTTTTGCTACAGCATACCTATCTCTGGTTATGGTCCCATCTTATAGTTTGACTTCAACCATCTGTTTATTGCTGTTCATCAATTGCTGTTTGGCTTTTTTGAGACTACAGTTGTTTTCAATTGTTTGTTGTATGAATTTATAATTGAATTTTCTTAATTCTTCTGTGATACATTTTCTGATCATTTTACACAATTCAGTGTAATTAATTTTATTCTGTAGGTTATTTGATTGTTTCATTTCTCTTCGTTTCTTCATTAGCTGTTTTGTTTCTTCAGAAATTTTGTCTTGTTTCTGTTCTCTGGTACCAGCTATTTCAAGTCAGCATTGTAAAAGGTTTTGGATAATAATATCATTACTTTCCAAAATAAAGAGCTAAAAGGCTTCACTTCAGCCACTTATCTAGGTCTACCTACTCACTGATGAGACCTCAATAAAGGTCGAAACCGGTCTGGGTAGTGACCTTCCCCCCATAATGTATAACACCACACATCTCCTAGGAGATGTGTTTTACATTATGGGAAATACTGAGGATAGTGATCAGAACTTTACCCACCTTTGCTACGAGTTGCCCTAATATTGAACCATGTATTTAGCTTATTCTAGGATTCACCGAAACTTTCATTGTTTGCTATATATTTGGCAAGAAACTCATTGATTTCTATCTTTGAGTTTCTTATTCGGCTTTGAAATAATGTGGGATTTAATATCCCCTTAATTTAAATTATCATTACTTTCTGATAGATCAGCATTGTCATCTATAATAAGATTTTTAAATCTGTTGTTTAGTTCATGTTGGAATATATCTTTTTTAATATCGAATTTGTGTACATCTATGTTTTGCTTTGATCTTCGAAACATTTTTCTTTTTGGTAGTTTATTTGAATCTTACTGCATGCCATTACCACCCAGATCACCCAGATGAAGAGTTGGAACAATTTTATGAAGACATCCAAACTGCAATCTCCAGTGCTAAGTCAGATGATGTTATTATACTGATGGGTGACCTAAATGCAAAAGTGGGCTCAGAAAAAATCTCATTTTGCATGGAAAACCAAGGGCTTGGAATCAGAAATGAAAGAGGTGAAAGATTAATTCATTTCTGTGAAACCAATGACCTAATAATTGCCAACACACTGTTTAAACATCCTCTCAGAAGACTATATACCTGGACAAGCCCTGGGGACATCTATAGAAACCAAATTGACTATATAATAATAAGCAAAAGATTCCGAAATGCAATAACACAAACAAAAACATATCCTGGAGCAGACATAGGATCGGACCACAACCCAGTGATTGCAAAAATCAAAATAAAACTTAAGATACCAAGCCAACCATTCATAAGAGTAACTTATAATTCAGACTCACTTAACAAACAAGAAGTTAAAGACTGCTTTATAAAAGAATTCACAACGAGTCTGACACTACAACTCGCACAGAAAATAGATTGCCAGTTAATGAAATTAACATGAACTGGCAAACATTCAAGAACAGCATCAATGAAGCAGCCAAAAATACACTCTCACAATTAAAAAGGAAAAGGAATAAACCTTGGATGAATGAAAAAATACTGACATTGATGGAACAAAGAAAAAAGTTAAAGAACAAACCTGAATATAAAAGCATGAATAAAGAAATAAAAAGAGAATGCAGGAAAGCCAAAGAGGAATGAATTAAATATAAATGTATAGATATAGAAAACCTTGATAGAAAACATAGAAGCAGAGAAATGTATGAAAGATCAGAGAAATGACAAGCAGGACAAATACAGCAAACCATGCAAGTGTCATTAGAGACTCAAGAGACCATATTCTAATGGATAAAAAAGAAATCATGGAAAGATGGATTGAATACACAAGGAAATTATATGAACAACAAAGAAATGATATTCCTGAACAGACTGATTTAGAAGGACCATCCGTTTTACTCTGTGAAATTGAAAATGCCGTCAGAAAACTAAAACCACATAAAGCTGCAGGAATAGATAACATCTTGGTAGAATGGTTGAGGGCTCTCGATGAAGGAGGACTGAAATTTCTAACAAAATGATGCAATAAAATATACGAGACTGGATTTCTACCCAAAGATATTAATCACTCAATTTTCATTCCAATTCCAAAAAAAAACAAAAGCTACACGATGTGAAGAGTTCAGGACCATCAGCCTCATCAGTCAAGTATCAATCAAAAGTCCTCCTATACGTTATTCTTGAAAGAGATAAAAGAAAAATAAACATAGAAATAAATGATACACAAAGTGGCTTCAAGGAAAATGTAGGTACAAGAGAAGGTATTTTCAATGCTGGAACCATCATAGAAAGATATCTAGAAAAACAAAAAGATGTGTACCTCTGCTTCGTAGATTACAAAAAGGCATTCGACAATGTCCAACATGAACAATTAATTGAAATCCTTTCAGAAATAGGCATGGATGGAAAAGACATTAGGCTATTGACTAATCTTTACTGGGAACAGACTGCATCTTTGAGAATAAATAGAGAGACCTCAGAAGAATTCCCAGTTCAGAAAGGTGTGAGACAAGGCTGTGTCTTTTCTCCGATTCTCTTTAACTTATACACAGAAGAAATATTTAATAAAATTAGTAACCTCAAAGGAATCACTGTTAGGGGCAGAAATATTAATAACCTAAGATATGCAGATGACACGGTTCTTCTAGCTGAAAACAAATATGACCTCAAAACTCTTATAGATGAAACCCTCAAGTATAGCGAACAGTATGGCCTCAGTTTCAACTTTAAAAAGACAAAAATCATGATAATTTCAAGAGAAAAGAAAATACCAAAAATATGCATCGATATAAAAGGAAATAATTTAGAACAGGTGCAAAAATACATATACCTCGGACACTTGATCACAGAGAATGGCAGGACAGAAGATGAAATTAGAAATAGGATTGAAAATCGCAAGGTCAACTTTCAACAGTATGAAAAATCTACTAACATCTAGAGAATTAAATCTGCAAACAAGACTAAGAATCTCCAAATGCTACATATGGTCTACATTATTATATGGAGTAGAGACATGGACACTCTCCAATCTGAGTGTGAAAAAACTGGAGGCCTTTGAAATGTGGATGCTGCGAAGAATTATGAGAATATCATGGAAAGAAAAAAAGACAAATGAAGAGGTATTAGAGATGGCAGGCGTCAACAGGAGCATATGAAAGAAATTAAAAAGAGAAAAGTCAGATATTTTGGACATGTTCTGAGACATAACTGCCTACAAAGGACACTTCTCGAAGGAACTGTTGAGAGAAAGAGAGAAAGACAGAGACTGGAGTGGATGAAAAATATAGAAGACTGGACCTATCTCTCATATGAGGAATGCAGAATAGGACATGGTGGAGACACATGGTAATCAATCTCCTGGAGGGAGAAGACACCTGACAGGACAGGCATGCCATACAATGGTCACTTCCAATGTTGAAGGTGTTTATAACAGAGCAGTCTTGAAAGATGTTTTTCAAGAGGATAAAGTCAGTTTCACTAGTTTTGCCATTTAGACTTTTCCATGTCCACTTCCTATGTGTTTTTTTCTTGAAAAAAGAATTCATGATGTACATGTTTTATTTTTCTGCAAATTCTATTAACCTTGGTCCTCTATCATCTCTCATGCCATATCCAAAATTTCCCACTGAGCTTTCGTCTGATTGTTGTATACCAATTCTAGCATTAAAGTTTCCTATTACAATTCTGAAATGATATTTTCCATTATTGTAAAGTTGGGATACATCATGATTAGAAGGCTTCAGTTTTTTCATCAATATGACTTAATGTTGCCACATAGACTTGGATGATCATAAGAGTGTATCTTTTTGAGATTTGAACAACAATACTTGCTATTTGATCAGATATACTGTTAAATTCTATTATGTTGTTCTTCAATTTTTTGTTAATCATGAATCCAACCCCACTGATTCTTTTCTTATCTTGGCCTCTATAATACAGTATGTCTCCATTTTTTTTAATTGAAGAATTTCTTCACCATTACGTCTAACTTCGCACAGTTCGAGATTGTCCCATTTTAGTCGCTTTAGCTCTTCAGTTAGTTCTGTTAGCCATGCTTCACTGCTCAGAGTCCTACAGTTTAAAGTTCCAAGGTCTAGTTTCCAATGACAGCATGATCTGGTTACCCAGGGATTCTTAGCACCCTCTGCCTTCGTATTTAACTGCCTGCTGCCATAGGCAGTAGCAATCTGGCCTCCAGGGAATGAGGGCCATTTTATTTTTGTTTGATTCATCTTGGAAGATTAGGTCATAAATTCACCATGCTGGCCCACTGCGGGTTGGTGAATGGCAATATTTTCACATGGGATCGCCAGTCCCAAAATCACTAGTCCATGGCTCTTTATTCAATATATTCAGAGCTACCCTGATAACCAATGGATGGTAGTCAGTGGGAGCCCCAAGATGTGTATGTATGTATGTGTGTGTGTGTGTGTGTGTGTGTGTGTGTATATATATATATGTGTGTGTGTGTGTGTGTGTGTGTGTGTGTGTAAATAAGTTTTTTTTTTACCTTGGGAATAATGTATATCAGGGTTACCAAGTAATTTTATAAACTTGGTTATTTTTACTCCTAATCCCAAGTAAGCAAACTTAACTGTTTGCTTACTTGGGATTAGCCGTAAAAATAACCCAGTTTATAAAATTACTTGGTAACCCTAATATATATATATATATATATATATATATATATATCACTTAACATTTAAATGGAAAGAGAGAGGGGAAAGGAAGAATTGATGTTGCATTTGAAAAAGTTCTTTGAGAAAAGGAGAACTTAACTATGATATTTTCTTTTGTGTGGAAAGTGTTTTTACTTAGTTACAAAATAAATCATAGAATTATATTTTTGCTTTAATTCCATACTCTCAAGCACAAGCAAACAAAGTTAGCATGTGAAGTACCTTCACGATATGGTTAATTGTATGTGGAGGCAGATAACTTTACATCAAATCGCGTGTCCCATAATGCACTACACACTTTCTTTTGCATGTGTATATTGCTATACATTGTGGGAAGGATCACTACCCATACCAAGCTCTTACTCAATTGAAAGTTCAACAGTGGGAGCTAAACCTATGGAGATACTGAATCAATTTAGAAATCATATTTTCCTTATGCAAATAAAAAATTGGTGTATCACCATATTTTTAAAATACTTTGGAATAGAAATAGTTGTAGAAAGGTTTTTTGCCTGTTTGCCTGTTTGCAAAGTGAATTATACTAGACAAGAAATTATATTCTGTTTTATTCTTTTAGCCAAATCTGAGCAAACAAAGTTAGCATGTGAAGTATGTTCACAACTTGGCTACTTACATATCCTGAAGGAAGTGTATACTGTGTGTTATGGTATACTAGACAATTTTATGTGAAATCATCTGTCTCCATACACAAGTAGCATGAACCACATTATTATTATTATTAATAAAATATTACGTGACACCTACAGGAGTCCAGAGTCTCATCGAGGGAGGGCACCTGCCCTACAACTCTCTCTCTCTCCACCACTCAATCCACCAACTACAATGAGCCACAACTGCACTGATGCTGTCTACTGCCCACCACTAGTATTCTCACAGACAATCTCACAAACATCCATGCCCACGGCAGGATTCGAACCCGCAGCCTTTTGGCTGGAGAGTGGGTACACTAACCGCTCAGCCAATGAAGCCAGCAACATTGTTTGATATACTTTGAAATAGGATTAAAACAATAATATAATTACTTGTCTAGCAAAATATTTTTTATTAATTTCACATATAGTTCAGTTTTGTTTTTAATTTCGTAGTTAATGAATTAAAAAAAATATATAATTTTGTTGACTTGTTTATTTTAAATAAAACTCAGTATGAAACCATGAAATTGGAATTACATTTTTGCAGAAATACAATAGACCGGTCACAAATATTAAAATGATGCCTTCTGTGGATCTTATGATTGCTGCAGGAATGGAAACTGGATTAATTGCCATCTTTCAAGTTCCTGTTTTTAGTTCAAATAAAGATCAGCAGGTATTATATAAAATAGTTTGCAATCCATTAAAATTGTTATTGTTAACTTTTTTTAAAAATATCTGAAAACATAGACTGCATATTTGGTATGTATTATTTATATTTAGTCCAAACTGGATAAAAATCTCTATTTTTGTACCACACAGTCAGAAACAAAAATTTTGCATTAATGAGAGGCTGTTATGTTTCTCAAAAAGACAGTTGTGAAATGTATAACTTGCTTTGCTTGCATGCAATATCATATTATATATCAGTCTATTATCTCACATATTAGTCTGTTCAAGTCAGCCTTGCAGGTTTGTAGATTGAGCCTATGAACAAATGTTATGCAGTGTTATATTAGATTAATGTTGCTGAGTGCAAGGTTATGCATTTAGAACTGATGATACTTAGTTTTTAATTTTTCAGGAAATGACAACGTATATACTAGGATATTAATTATAAAAAACTTCAATTAAACCTTCCTATATTTCAGCAATGCCACATTGCCATCATCAGGGATCACAAAAAAAAAAAAAATGTGCATGCAGTCACTAAAGGCAACAGAATTCAGACCTGGAGTCCTAAATGGTGCCCCATATTGGGCTAAATTGGGTTGTCTTGGCCATTGGACTGATGATCTTAAAAATGTATGCTTCCCAAATTTGAGTCAGTTTTTTGCATCCAAATTTGTTGAGATTTGGAAAGTTTTTTAGAGCTGAGGCAGATTCGATGAATAATCTTTCATACTCACCCTGGAGTATACCATAGTATACTCCATGGTATACTGTGTTAAATACTTAAACACAATAATATATATATATATGTTTATATATATATTATTAATACAAAACCTGGGTTTCCAAATTTATTTTCCTGCATCAACCCCCCCCCCCCCCGCCTCGTTATAAACAACCTTCAGCAGGATCATGGAATTAGAAGACATCCCAGTATCAAAACAAGGTATGTACAAAATTTTTCCACCTCTTTTATTCTGCTATAATTACCTTCTATACTCACCCATAATGCCCTAAAATATATATGCCCTTTTTTGAGTAATTATAGCCAATTTATTTAAAATAAGGACACTCCTAAACAAAAACAGGCTAAATAGCCATAATTATAATAGTGTTTAAGAGGAGTAGCATGGGAATTTTCCCAGAAACTATACCTACCTTATCTACAAGAATTAAGAACTGAGGGTACTGCATGCTGAGTACTGTGGTATGGCACAAAAAAAAAAACAGTACTGAACTGGTACTTCGATTTCGATACCCTCCCCCCTTCAGTACATATGCTATGAGATATGTCGTTTGACTGCATGCACATTCATAGAAGAGCATGTGTAGGTCTGTGACATTACGTTTATTGTTGAGCATTATTTTCGTTCATATGGAGTTGGTAGAGCAAATGGTCCCCACCTATGACTTGTTTGTGAGCAGTTTGTTCATTGTTTCCCAAGCAATAGCGTCACCATTACCTTAATCGATGAGTTCCAACATACGGGGAATGTTCTGCTGCAGTGTAAAGGACATAAGATCACAAATTGTTAATGCAAACGAGAATGACCGGCGTGTGCTAGAGCAAGTGTTACAATATCTGAAACACAGTCAATGCAGAACAGCAGTAAATCTTGGGATACTGAAGCAGTCACTACAGAAAATTATTAATGATTCTCAGTGCCTTTTCATACATCATTCAAATGGGTCAATGTTTAACAGCAATGCATTATATTGCATGGTGGGAATACTGCACATGTACTGGCCAATGTCTATGAAGATCTGGCCTTCCTCCATAATGTCTGGTTCTCGGACAAAGCACATTTCCATCTAAGTGGTCATGGAAACAGACATACCATTTTTTTGGTTTCTCGAGACCTGAATTTGTCCAAGAGAAACCTGTTCATAGCAAGAAGGTCATGACTTGGTCTGTGGTTTCTAGCCATGGCATAATTAGGCCCTATTTCATTGAAGAGGGTGGTGTCACCATGACCTTGAATAGCAAATGCTACATCGAGAATGTGTTGGTTCCATTCACCCAGGTTTTGCATAGGATGTGTCTTGCAAAAAAACATTACATTTTGCACACAGGTATTCCAACAGGGCGAAGCAACCTGTCACACATCACGTGGTTCTAAAACCTATTTATCAGAATACTTCCCTGGGAGGTTCACAGAATTCCCGTATTCTTCACGTTCTCCTGATCTCACATCGTTTGATGCCTTTGGGGTATGTTGAAGGAATGGGTTTTTTCACCATGACCCACCTTCAAACCTTGATCAACTAAGGGATAAAATTACATAATATGTTCAGCAGATATCCCAACCCTTGTTCTCCAAGATGACAGAGTACCTTTTCGTGCCCTATGAAACCTGCCTTGAAAGACAAGGTGCCCATTTCAAGCATGTAATCTATGATCTTTAATGTCTTATTTGACCAAGATTCCACTGATAGTTGTGGATATACATAAACTGTGAAACATTTATTTGTTAATAAACCTGTTTACTTCATAACACATATCGTTGTAGTTATTCAGTGCTCTGATATGGTTACTGATGTACACTAAAGATGAGGAGCCATTCAAAAATCTCCACCAGTGGGTAACCAAGATGACGTTTTGTCTGTGGAATTTTGTTTATAAACACAAGTTGAATGAATATTGTTATTATTTTTAACTATATAGGTATCTCCATGGTGTCAGACGATTCATTGCGGGAAACTCACACTATCCTTTATACACACAATACCTATCATACCTCTCCTGAAACTTATTCAGTGTTGGGGCACTCATAACTAATTTAGGCAATCCACTTTGCTCATTCAGTATTCTTTAAGCAAAAAGTCTAGTCTGCACACCCTTACTAACTAACTTATACAACTTCTAAGAATGATCCCTAGCTCTCTCTCTCTCTCTCTCTCTCTCTCTATTCATCATGTCATGTCTTGACAAATTTCTTTTATGTCAATATTATTAGAACCTTTTAACAAGATTGACACCAAAGACAGTGGGGGACATTTGTCATGTTCCTTCTTTTCTGCCTCTTCAATAAACTTTGCAACACACACCTTCAACCTATCCTCATCGGATAAATTAAACATTCCAAGAAAATTATTTTTGGTTTAATCCTTTATCCAAGTGTAAGCAAACAAAGTTTATGTGTGAAATATCTTTATGACTGGGGTACTGCTATATGTAAACTAATTACTTCACATCAATTGCCTTAGTAATTGATGTGATCCCCTTCCTTCATCCCCTTCCCATAATGCAGAGCATTATGGGAAGGGTTGAAACTACCCAGACCGGTTTCAACCTTTATTGAGGGCTCATCAGTTGGAGCAATTACTAAGGTGAAGTCATTAAGCAATCCACTTTGCTCATTCAGTATTCTTTAAACAAAAAGTCTAGTCTGCACACCCTTACTAACTACACTTATACAACTTCTAAGAATGATCCCTAGCTCTCTCTCTCTCTCTCTATTCATCATGTCATGTCTTGAAAATTTTCTTTTATGTCATCTGGATAAAGATGGCATAAAAACACTTGGATAAAGATTTAACCAAGAATATAATTTCTTAGCATCTTCTGTTTATAGCATAACCAAGTATAACCTGCACTTATTGTGTTAATCTGCCAATGCATGACATCCATATTTAATGCGTCCCCCCCACATCAACCTGTCTATAGCAACTATAAAGAACAAGCATCTACAAGAAGCTTCTGGTGAACGATGACAAAATGGTGATATGAATGAGATATGCACATCCTGCAGTGCAAAAATCAAATGTAATTAATGGCATTGACTTTTTGAGATTAGTTCATTGTCGTGAGTGCAACGTGCATGTGGCAGAATGTGGAGATTGTGTTTGTGGAGACACTGAACAGGAAATGAGAGAAGGTGTGGATGTGTTGAAAATGTTATATTCTATTGGACTACAAGTTATCGGTACATTCAGAACTGATGGAACAAAACAGAGCATAATTATGGAAGTGACTGATTGTATGAATCATGGAGTGGAAGCAAGTAAGACTATAGAAGTGGAAGAAAGTATAGCTGATGAAGCAAAAGTGAGTAACACATAAGCAAAGGAAAGTGGGAATGGGGAAACAAAAGAAACAAATGACAGCCTGACAGATAATATAATTCCAAGTTGCAAGACACTTGAAAAATGAGTGGATCAGAATGAGAAGTAAGATGAAAAAATGTAATGAGATGAGAAATTTGGTGGATAAGAATGAAGGAAATGTGAGAAAAAGAGGTGATGAATGACTTGAGAATAGCGATGTATTGAGATTCCATTATTAGAGGTGTGGTAAATGAGAGATTCTATGAGGTGGTTTTTCCAAGAGGGAGAATTAGTAGCATAATTGGTATTGGATATGAGAAGCAGATAAGAAAGTCATTTAGTGGTGATAGCTTTTGGAACAGATGACTTGGTTGAACATAAAGAGACTGTGAGGATGGATATCAGGAGGTTGTTGAGAAGAGTGTAAGATAACAGTGTGGTTGGAAAGGTAGTGAGTGGGTTGTCAAGGTATGATAGTGAAAAGCTGAGACAGAGAGCAGGGATCATGGATAATATATTAGAGAGCTGTGTGTAGAGAAGGAAGTGGGGTTTGTAAATATGTAGGATGCATGTGAGTACAGGATGTATTTGGGCAAAAGTAATCGGTTGCATTTAAATGAATGTGGTATAAGTCAGCTAGAGAAAGACTGTTGCTACTAGGTGAAGCAAAGAAGATCAGGAGAGAGGAACTGGTGAGACTGAAGTGGTTGTAGTGAGGAAAGCATCTTCCTGCCTGTCCATAGTCGGCCAACTTGCAGGGACAGGGCACTTTATGTACTCCAGGTACAGAGAGAGAAAGAGAGATGAGGGAGCTTTGTCTGGAGTATATAAAGCATACTCTTAGCTGTGAGGTAGAATGTATAAGGGTAGAAAACTTTCATTGGGGCTTGAAAGCTGTGCAGAGATTGTATTTCTTTAAGACTCTGGATGTTTATTCTTAGGTGCCTCGGTATAGGGATGATGATAGCATTACTAAAATCCTTCTGAAGTGAAGGTCGAGGATTGGAGGAAGATTTTTTTTTTTTTTTTTGATACTGTGAGAACTGTTGCAATTAGATAAGATGGTTTGATATATGTAAGTTCTGTTGTAAGAGAGGACTCATTGGAATAAAGGTTATGAGCTCTATTGGTTAATGTTTTAATGATACCATATTGTTGAGAGGTTATGTGAATGTTTGTGAAATCTTAGGTCACCAACAGGTGTTCACAGAAGGCATTCCACCTAGTTAGGACTCTTGTCTTTCGTCCACATGGACGAAATTTCACTTAGTTTTATGTTGCCTTGTGTGTGTGTGTGTGTGTGTGTGTGTGTGTGTGTGTGTTTGCGTTTTCCTTCCAATAGTAACCCTACTAGGAGGTAATTTATTCCTACAGGCTCCATTGCATTACAGTGCTTATATTACATATAGCTTACAAGTACTGATTAACATATCTATTTATATATTTTGAGATTTTGAGAGCATATGGTGTAAGAGAGGTAGGCAAGACAGGATATTTAGTGGGTTGTTGCTACAGACCCAGGAGCACAGAGGATGGGGACCAGGAGATGTTTAGACAGCTAAGTTTGCCAAGTGCAAGAAGAATGATTGTTATGGGAGATTTTAATTACAGTAGTATAAATTGGAGAGAGGAAGATGCATGTAGCAATAGGGGAATGGAATTTCTAGAATTCTTGAGGGACAAATGTCTTAGGCAACATGTAACAGAGGGAACAAGAGGTTCAAGAGTTTTGGATTTGATTATAGCATCAGAAGAGTTGATAATAACTGAGTTAGCATCTCTCCCACCAGTTGGAGAGAGTGACCATATGGTTTTGACTTGGAAAATGAATAGACATGCAGGAGTATCAAAGAGACGGGAACTTATGTGGAATTATAATGCAGGTGATTATAATAGTCTTAGACATCAACTTTGGGAAGTTTCATGGAGGGAGGAATTGGAAGGCCGGGATATCATTAGTGCATGGGAAATTGTGAAAGAATATTTGTTAGCAGCAATGGTAAGTTGTATACTACGAGTGAAGAAGAGGACACAATTTGGAGTAAAGTGGATGACAAACAATATTCAACAGGAATTGCATGCGAAAAAGAGGCTATGGAAGAGATATAAGGAGACAGGTGCAGAGAAGATGCATGAAGAATATAAGACACAGGGCAGAAGAGTGACTAGTGTGGTAAGGAAAGCGAAACTGGAATATGAGAGGAGATTGGCCCTAAGATCCAAAGAAAATCCTAGGGAATTTTTTAGCTATGTGGCCAGTAGGAGGAGGAGAAATGACTGTACAAGAATGATATTGTGGGATAAAAATCGGAATAGAGTGACTGATGCAGAGGATATAGTGGAATTGTTCAATGAACACTTTATTGGAGTATTTCATCCTAGAGGAGTCAGTTTTAATGCTAGAGGGATAGGGCTGGTTCGAGGTTTAGAGGTACAGGAGGAGAGTGTGTTTCAGATACTGAGTACTCTGGATGTCAGTAAAGCTGTGGGACTGGATGGTATTTCACCACGAGTTTTGAGAGGATGTGCTAGGGGAACTGACAGTGCCTTTAACCTGGCTTTTCAATGAAAGTCTGGCTTCGGCAAAGGTGCCCAGGGAATGGAAGGAAAGTAAGATAGTGCCATTGCATAAGGGTGGTAACAGACTGGAAGTGTCTAATTATAGGCCAGTCTGTGTGTCATCAGTAGTTAGTAAGATCTTGGAGAAAGTAGTGAGGGACCGTATACAGCATTGGGCAGATGAGGGTAATGTTATCTGTGAGAGTCAACATGGATTTGTGAATGGGCGTTCTTGTTTTAGCAATATGCTAGCCTTTTATAATAAAGTTACAAGAACATTAGATGAGGGAAAGGCATGTACTGCAATTTTCTCAATAGACTTAGCAAAGGCATTTGACAGGGTGCCACATGATAAGCTGATATTTAAGTTGCAGCACATGGGTCTGGATGTCAGATTAGTCAACTGGATTCAGGATTGGCTGTCTGATAGGTATCAGAGAGTTGTGTATGGTGGAGCAGTTTCCAGGAGGCAGAGGGTTACAAGTGGGGTCCCACAGGGCTCAGTACTAGGACCTATATTGTTTAACCTTTATATCAATGCCATTGCCAGTGGATTGCAAGGGGATATTCAGTTGTTTGCGAATGATGCGAAGCTGGAAAGGATTATTAGTAATAGTGTAGATGTGGTAGCCCTGCAAGAGGATTTAAATAAACTAGATAGATGGGCAAATGAATGGGGGTATCAGTTTAATGCAGCAAAATGTAAGGTCTTGAGGTTTGGGAAACATTGATGGGATGCTGCATACTCTATTGGAGGAGTTATACTGGAGGAAGTAGGGGAGACAAGAGATCTGGGATTGATGATTGATAGAAACCTGAAGTTTAGGGGACATATTGCAAAGGTGGTGAAGGTAACACAGAGGATTGCTGCAATTATGAGAAGGACACTGACCTGCAGAGATAAGAGGTTATCATTCCGTTGTATAAGTCTCTGATCAGACCACACTTGGACTATTGTTCTCAGATTTGGTCCCCAGGATTTGAAGGGGATAAATTAACTGTGGAAAGGATACAAAGACGGATGACAAAGATGGTTTCAGGACTGTACAAGCATAGGATTAATATATTTTAATCCTTTCTCAGTGCTGTTTCATTCCATTAAGCCTCTAACATGAGTTTCTCCCAGCACTCAGGCCTTAACACATGAAGCAGCCATACTTGTTAAGGTTAGGAAAATGCTTCATAGACATTGCTGACTCTAAAAATAATATTTCTGAGCTGTAACAACTTCTATATAGTATATTAATTTTTTTCCATCTAATCCTGTGTGAAGAGGTGTCCATACCATTGTCTACCAGTCAAGACTTGTTATAATAATGGTATTGAATGTATAGGGTTATCAAAATTAAAGTATCCCTGTGTAAGGCCTTGTGGAGCACCACACAATCCAAATGCTGCAAAACTTTGCTTCAGTACATTGTGCTTCATGCAGAAGCAATATCTAAAAAAAACAAAAAAAACAAAACAAAAAAAAAACACACACACAGTTCCAAAATTTGCCAATAGGGATGCTGTAGAATGTACCAAATGAAGACAGTAATTTTTATCTGTGTGTGTGTGTGTGTGTGTGTGTGTGTGTGTGGGCGCGCATGCGTGCACGTATATAAGAAGGAGAAAAGCAGTATAAGCATAAAATAACATATTTTTATTCACTTCCATTATGCATTCACAGGCTGTTCTGTTCAATATTCTTGCCCTTCCTGGTATGCCACACAATTATTATTATGTGACACCTCCAAGGAGTCCAAAGACTCATCTAGGGAGGACACCTACTCTGCAGTTCTCTGTCTCCACCAACTATAGAGAACTGCAGTTACCATCATCACCTACACCAATGCCCTACTGCTACCACCACCACCACTAGTATTTTTTTGTCTGTAAATTGCGTGTTTTCTCAGGCCGATTTATCAGTATGAGGGATGAAAAACCCAGGTTTCCAGGAGGGAAAAAACCCTGCTACCTCTGTATGAGATCAGCTAACTCACCTTCAATTGAAAAGATTCCTCTCGTGATGAGAATCGAACTTAGGCCTTTTCCAATCGAAGGGTGCAACACTTCATTCTTCCAATTGCTCTACATGCTGCTTAATGCATCCTTTGCACAGTGTGGTCAATGGCAGAACGCAACTGGTTGGGACTGGTATTGCACACATGCTGTCATGCTGTCTTTCTGCACTGGCATGTTATCAGGATGATTCTGATAACCCTTGCCTTTGAGAAATCTGCAGAGCCAGAAGTCGCAGAGGATCAGATCAGGTGAACGAGGCAGCCATGCAGTGGGAAACACATGGCTGATCACTCTGGCTTTTGCAAAATGTTTTCAAATAACCTCCTGTATGGATATTAACAGATGTGTGGAGGTGAACCCCCATCCTGCATGAAAATAACTAAATCCATTCACAGACACTGCTGTAGCTGTGGCAGAACAAAATTGTTTATTATATTGCAATACCTTTTGGCACTAACTGAGCAGGTCAAAGGACCCATCTGGTAAATGTCCTTAGTGAAGAATTGTCCAATGATAAACAAAGCTGTAAACCTGCACCGGACAGTAACTTTGGGTGAATGCAAAGAAATTTGTTGAAATGCATGGGTTTTGCATAGCCCCTACACAGTAATTGCGGGTGGTATTGACAGCTCTGTTCAGTTGAAAGTGAGCCTCATCTTCCCCATAAAATCATCCATGGCCATGCATTGTTCAACTCCAATTGAGCAATTAATGTTAACACGAATGTACATTGACTTTCAAAGTCCTGCAGGTGCAACTTCTATGTCAGGGTTATCTTGAATGGGTTGAAATGCAGAATCTTCTGTAGAATTTTTCAGACAGTTGTGTAAGGTACATCCATGTGTCTTTATGCATCATGTGTACTGCAGGAACCATTGCTGTTATTCGTGGTCTGCTTCACAACAGCAGTAGCAACTTCATTCACTTGTGAACTGATTGATTTGTAACCTCTGCAAGGTCTGACTCCCAAATATCTAATTTCTTCAAAAGGATTAATCATTTGTTGGAAAGTGTATGGAGATAGTGGACCTCATCGACATTTGTTCAGGCAAAATTTTTTATAGTGCTGCAACTGCACTACAATTGTTTGGGTAGTACAGCTTCCCGAGCAGATCACATTGGGAAAGGTTAGTGCCATTATTGTGGATGATATTAACAAGAATGAAGGAAAAAATCCCATGTCCATCTTTTTAAACCCACCTGCTGAGTTGCTTGATTTGCAAATTTCATGCATTTGGTGACTACAGTGCTCCTGGTGGTAATTTTTGGAACTACTTTTTTTTTTTTTTTTTTTTATTCTCAGATATTGCTTCCACATGACACACAATGTATTTCTGCAAAGTTTCGCAGCATTTGGGTTAAATGGGCTTAAACAGGGATATTTTCATTTTGATCACCCTGTGTTTTTAATAAGTTCTCCAAAGCAGATATTAGCAGATCTTCCAGTCTGTCCATAGTAGGCTAAGTCACAGTTACAGGGAACTTCATATACTCACACTCCAGGATATGCTAGAATATATCTTGTGTGTGGTTGGAATATGTTTCTTAAAAAAAAAAAAAAAAAAAGAGAAGTAACAGGAAAAAGGAAAAACATGTAAGAAAAATTTAAAAAGAATCAAAATTGAACACCTTTAAGATTCGAATATCATTGAGACAAATCTAAGCCAGTTTTGCACATGGGAGCAAAACCTTAAAGACTGAATGTAAAAATTTTGAAGAAGTGAAGCAAAAAAAAATAAAATACTGAAATGGGAACATCGAGCAAAGACTTTTATAAAGAAGAATCATCATAATTATTTTAATAGGAATAATAAATAAATATCAGAAAAATGTGAAATAAATTTCTATCAACTTGTATACATAGTACCCGATGACATTGTGAATTTATATAAACTCGTGTGCATAGTATGTGATGGCATTACGAGTGGACTAAAAAATGCCAGATTTTAGGGTTGTAGATCCAAATGTGGCCAACAGTATCAGGTTATATATTTATTTTTTATAAAAAAAAAGTATTAGGTTATATATTTATTTTTATATTTTGTTTTTATTTCTTCCAGACACAAGTGTTTGCTATAGCAGATGTGCATAAACACAAAATCACTGCCTTAGA
Organism: Typopeltis vanoorti; assembly: GCF_054136105.1. Classification (NCBI taxonomy): domain Eukaryota; kingdom Metazoa; phylum Arthropoda; class Arachnida; order Uropygi; family Thelyphonidae; genus Typopeltis; species Typopeltis vanoorti. The sequence goes on along the minus strand of NC_143558.1, from coordinate 94,795,838 downwards.
ATGGAGTATAGATGCACTGACATTATTTAGTGGTGATAGCAATGGCTTAGTTGCATATACAACAATTGACTGTTATCAGGTAGGTCCTGATCATAAGCAACAGTTTGATATCTATGTATTCATTATAATTGTTACCATTAGACGTCCATAGTGTTAAAAAGCTCATTGTGGAGATTCCCCTGTCTCCCCCCCCCCAAAAAAAAGCTTTTTTATTGGATAGGAAGAGAGAGATATGATATCTCATCTCATCATATCTCTCTCTTCCTATCCACTAGACCAGGGGTCAGCAACCTTTTCAGACTCATGGACCACATTCAACTTTTATTTTCAATAATCGGGCCGCAAGTGTTTAATTAAGAGAAAATAGTGAGAAATAAAAACCCTAAGTTATCAATTTTTATTATATCGATCTTAAAAAACACAGAAATATTTTAATTACGAGATTAAAAGATAAAGTCCGACATTCTAGTAATGACGAATGATATTATATTCTTTCATAACAGCAACACTTTTATACAAATAAGACAAAGGGGCTTATCCCAATTTTCAATAAAGAAGTACTTGCTGTTCCATTCATCATTAAACCTTCTTCCTTCATCTGCAATTTTACATTTTCTTGTAACCCATTTTTGAAATTATTTTTATCAAATATATATCCTCTGAAAATAATAATTAATGTTATTGAATTATTGGATTATATTAAAATATGGACCAGGGAACACGACTGCAAAAGTGCGCCAAAATCTCAGTTGTCGTCGCCTTTGTTATCTCTACTTGTGATGACTCACACGGTTGACTCGCGCCAAGTGCACGACGATATCACGAAGTATAGGTATAAAATTATTTTTAATTTATGCATATTATAAAATGTATTATTTAAATAATTCAACATATGGGCCACGTGGAATGTAAGTGTGGTCAACCTTTTATGGGCTGCCAAAAATGCACGTTTGGGCTGCATGCGGACCGCCGGTTGCCAACCCCTGCACTAGACTCTTCTAATTGCGTTTTCTCAACCTTTCTTCATACTTAACATTATGGAGACTAGAAATCATCTTAGTAATTTACCTCTGGATCCCTTCTAGTATCTCTTCATTGTTTTGAAACTTAAGTGACCACATTTGTGCACAGGAGTCTATATGTAAGCCTGATCAAGGGTCTTTTTTTTTAGACAAATTTTTTTAAATTAGTGTGTGTGTAGTGTGTTTTTTTATTGCAGATTGTGCTGCATTTTCTTTTCAGTATGCATACAAGTGTTTCTCAGTAGTGTTGTTGGAATTTTTGTCATTTATATAGCGTTTTGCTACCTCTTTACTCTTACTGCTTCTGAAAATGGCATCTGTAAAGAAGTGCATGTCGCTGAATGGAAAGTTTCAGTATGACATAGAGTTCTGTCTTGGATTTTTCACAGTGGATGTGTTGTGAAAACTGCTGTATATATGCACTGAAAAATGTAAAAGATTTGTGGACTGCTAAGGTAAAAGGAAAGAAGGAAAGCATTAACATATGTGAAAAGTGTCTCGATAGATTAGAGGATTAGAAATAGAGCAAGAGTTAGACCCATAGTAGAAGCGCTTAGGCAAGAGTTAGTTAAAATGAAAAGTGAATGAAACATCTGGAAAAGGATATTAAACATCTAAAATAAGAGATTGGCTAAGGAGAAGAATGAAAAGGAGGAAGTTAGTATTATAAAGAAAGAGTCAAAGGATAGTCATATATCATTGTATGGGAACTCGATCATTAGAGGAGTGATGACTAATAAAGTGCGTAAAACATGGTTTCCTGGTGGAACAATGAAACAAATAACTGATGTGTTGCAGAAAAGGAAAGAACAGGCATCAAAATTAGTGGTAGTTATGGGCATAAATGACTTAGTTGGGAAAAAAAGGATGTCGATAGAGACTTGAGTTGTTGCGACAGGTAAATGAAAATAGTGTTGTTGGTACAGTACCGTCGACAGGGTGTAACATAGAGGCAGCATATCTAAAGATACGGCTTAATAAGGGCACTCGTTCAGCCATGTTTCAGTAGGCACCATCACTACGCTAACAATTCCTGTTAGCATAGCAAGTGCAGAAAGAAGTTTTTCCAAGCTTAAACTGATTAAAAATTATTTGCAAACAGCATTGACCCAAGAAAGATTGGTTGGTCTAGCAACTATATCAATAGAGGTGGACATAGCTTATAATTTAAATTTAGAAGAGCTTATAAACAGTTTTTAATAAATTTAGTTTAATCCTTGATCCAAGTGTGAGCAAACAAAGTTTGCACCTGAAAGTATCTTCAGGACTGGGGTAAGGTAGTACAATACCGGGAAACTCGTTGCAAAGGTGGAGCAAGCTAACATCACTCCTATCTCAGTATCTCTCATAACGCAAAACACATCGACAGCCTTGATGACATCCTCGTTCAAAGAAAATTTTTTCCCACCAAGCCAAATTTTTAAGTTTGGGAACAAGAACAAGCCACACAGGGCCAACTCCAGAGAATACGGTGGATATGGAAACAATTCGAACCTCAATTTGTGCAATTTTGCCATTGCCACAGCTGATATGCATGATGGTGCATTGTCTAGATCAGGGATTCTCAACCTATGGTATGCGTACCACTGGTGGTACGTCAGCCACTGCTGGGTGGTACGAAAACAGATTTACTCACTGGTACATCTAATGTCTTGAATTAAATATAGTGGTACGCCACTGAAAAAGGTTGAGAACCCCTGGTCTAGTTTAAAGAGTACTTTTTTATGCACCAATCTTGGCCATTTTTTTCCTTCAGTTCTTTTTTGAACAGTCCAACAATGATGCATAATAGACTCCTGTTATTGCCTTATCCTTTTCCAAATAGTCCATCATGATAATTCCTTGGGAATCCCAAAAAGCAGTGGCTTTCACCTTCCCAGCTAACAAAACGGTCTTCACTTTTTTTGGTACTATTTCAGTGGGCATTGTCCACTGTTTTGACTGCTGCTTGGACTCAGGTTTGTAGTGGTAGATCCAAGTTTCGTCTACAGCCATGAACGGATGCAAAAATTCCTTCGAATTGCGATTAAACATTGCTAAACACTGCGTTGAAATGTCTTTTCGCGTGCTTTTTTGATCGACAGTTAACAATTGTGGCACCATCGCACACACACACACACACAGCTTTTTCATGTGCAATTTTTCGTGCAGGATATTATACACCAGTTCAGTTGAGATGCCTACAATCTTAGCAATCTCATGCACTTTCACTCAGCAGTTCTCCACAATGATATACCGTGGATTTTGTCAATAATTTTCTTCGTAGTGTGACCTCAATCGGCATCTGGAGTGCACTTCATCTTCGATGGACTTACGACCACGTTTAAACTCATTTTATCCAAAAATAAATAGTCTTTAATGCTGGTGCAGAGTCCCCATGAACTGCATCTAACTCAGCTTTGATTCCCATGGCGTTCCACTTCTTCAAATAAAAGTGTTTTATCATCGTAGGAAACTCGTTTTTCTCCATTTTTATGAAAAATGTGAACAGGGTCATTTTAAATGTTTGCCAAACCAGAACTACACATTGCATGTGGCTAAAATTTTACCAGGGGTCATGAAAAAGATGATATGTGCCGACACTTGTATGAATGAACGAATCGTGTCGCCATCTATTGGAAATTTACCAAACGTTTCAAACAATCCTCATAAAATTGTTTTTTTTCCCGTGACTATCTTTCTTTTAATTTCATCTTCACATTTACCATCATTCTGATTCTGGACCCCAGTAAATAATTACTTTGAAAGATTTCTATTTTATTTCCCTTTATTATAAATTCATTTAAATTGCCAGAAGCCCTCACTTTTGTTTTGCTGATGTTTAAATTAAGCCCGGCTTTGATACTTTCCATCTTAACTAATACAATCAACCGCTCCAGATCTTCCTTAGTTTCTGCTACGAGGGTTGTATCATCTGCATATCTTAAATTATTTCTTTTCCTGCCACCAATCTTAATTCCAGCAGGATCTTTGTCTAAATAAGGCATTCTCATAACATATTCACTATAAATATTAGAAAGATAGGGTGACAGTATACAACCCTGGGGCACTCCTTTTTTCACTCGAATACTGACTGTTTTTACTGAAGCTCCTTGGTTGTCATAGCTCTCTTATCAAGAGATTTAGATGTTCAGGTATTCCCATTAAAATCATTACAATCCACAGTCTGTTATGATCCACACAATCAAAAGCTTTCTTATAATCAATAAAACAAATGACTACTTCCTTTTGAAATTATCTTGTTTTTTCCATAATCCATCTCATGTTTGCTATTTGGTCTTTAGCTCCACTACCTCTCCTAAAGCCTGCCTGTTCTTGTGGCATTTCTCTACTTACATATGGCTCCAACTTTTGTTGGATCACTTTCAGCATAACTTTACTTTCATGTGAAATTAAAGTGATGGTTCTGTAATTATTGCAATCTTTGGCATTTGATTTTTTGGGGGGATTGGGATGAATACTGATGTTTTTCAATCTCTAGGCCGATATATTTTCTTCCCAACCTGTTGACAAATTTCAGTCAATATATTCACTACTTCATCCCCAGCTGCTCTCAATAATTCCACTGACACACCATTAGCTCCTGGAGGTTTTCTTTTTGGCAGTTGTTCCATTGCTGATATCACTTTACTTTTCATAATCATGGGTTCCTCATCAAATTCTCTCCCAACCATAAAGGATTGTAAACTATAAAGTTGTAAAGTGTGCACTGAGGTGTCTTTTATCCATATTCAGAAATTTGAAAGTCTACAATATACTTGGCTTCCAAACTTCAACTACCTCCTAACATGGTAATAAACCTATCTTCCCTTAGCCTGAAGCAGTTAGCACACTCTCGTGTGGCCATAACTTTGCAATAGTACCTAAGCAAATTCCTGCAGAGGAAATAATGATACAAGTGGAAAAAGTATCTGCAGCCTTCCCAACCATATTGCCAACAACATCAGACTGGAAGTAGCCAGGGTTCTCATCCAAGCTAAACAACCAAAACGCAACCTATCAAAAAAATAATTCGAAGCTCTGCAAGTAATTAAAAACAACAACAGAATAATAATTAATAATTACCAAAGCAGATAAGGAAAATGCCACAGTGGTTTTAAGCTAATCAGATTACTCAGTTAAGCTTGCCTCTTTACTTCTACATCATTCACCTATCTCCCTATAGACTATGATCCTGCCAGCACACAAATCAGAACACTCCATAGGCTCCTTAAAAAGGTTACCTCTTTTCCTGTGGAAGTTACAGACTAAAACCTTATAACTCTAGACTTCCCCTAGATATATGAACTACCAAAAATTCATAAAAAAAATGTGCGATTACATCCCATTGTGGATGCCATTGATTCACCCACATACAAATTAGCCAAAGTGCTCACATGATATACTGTCAAAACACCTTCATACATAAAAAACTCTGCCCACTTTAAAGCCAGTATAGAAAACCTCTCACTCCAACACACTGACATAATGGTCGGTTTTGATGTATCCTCCTTATTCACCAATGTCCCACTCAAAGATACCTTAGACCTCATCCAAGCTATATTTCCTCCCGATATCTCAGCCCTATTTCAGTTCATCATGAACTCAGGCTATTTTTTTTGGCAAGGAAAATTCTACAAACAGATAGAGGGGACTGCCATGGATTCTCAACTCTCTCAACCCCCTGGCTAACTTCTTTATGAAGACCTTTGAAGAAAAAGCCTTATACTCTGTGCCACATAAACCCAAACACACCTAAACAATCAACAACCAAGGATCCAGTTTACCTCGGAAAATGAAAACAACAACATTCTCCCATTCCTAGATACTTTGATTATACGCCAGCCTGATGAATCACTGGCTTTCTTTGTTTGCAGAAAATCTGCAGAAAACCTGTTGGTGCATGTAGTATGTGGCCTCCTTCGATGAGCACCTGATTCCCTGAAGGTTTCTCTTAATAATAACATGGCAAAAGTAATCAGTTTGAATAACAGTGCCCTAACTACTGAACTTGACCATATTCTTAACACTTTTTTAGCTAATGGCTACAACTCCTCCTCCTTGCCCTCAGAGATTATTTAGAATCTATCATCATTTCATATATATATGGAACACATCTGAAAAATTAACAAAAATCCTAAGGAAATATGACCTTACAACCAGTTACAGACCACATAAAAAGACATTGGCATCTCTTATCTGCTCCACCAAAGATCCATATTCTTTAGACCTACCAGGAGTACACCAGGTCCCTTAAAATTACAAATTGTCATACTGTGGCCAAACAGGCAGGACAGCCAATATCAGGATATCCAAACACAAGGACTTGCTGACCATGCTTTGAACACCCACCTCAGGATATGCTGAAGAAGGCTACTCTATTACACTGCAGCAAATACAAGTATGAAAGACTATTCCTCGAATCTACCTCAGCTCTGTAAAACTCCAAACCTCAACAAATTTGGATGCATGAGACTGCCCCAAATTTTTGAAGCATACATTTTAAGATTGTCAGCCCAATTTTGTTCACTAGGGCATTGTTTAGGACTCTAGGTCCAATTTCTGTTGCCTTTATTCAGTCTAATTCACTCAGTATTAGTGCACATATCATTGGTTTTTGTAATCCCTGATGATGGCAATATAACATTTCCAAAATATAGGAAGATATTAAAGTTTTTTATAATTAATATTCTAGTATACAGTGTAATTTCCTGAAAAGCTGTGTGTAACCAATGTATAAGCTTATCTGCAAGGAACTATAGGAAGTCTTTTATGCATATCCCCCCCCCCCCCACCATAACCTAAGAAGACCATACATAGAAGTTTTTCAGGCTATTTTGCCTCCAGTAACTTGGGGGGGGGGAAATAGTTGTCTTCCACCTAAGGATTTAGTAAGCATCCATGTCCATGGGAAGATTTGAACCCACAATCTGTTGGTTAATCTGTGGGTATGTTCTCCAGTCGGCCAAACACTAGCTAGCAGAATGGAATAGGAAAGGTTTGCAAAACAGGTACTTGATATCAGAATGGCAGTATTAACAAAAAAAAAAGAAAAAAGAAAAGGAAGACCAAGATCTGGTTGGATTGATACAGTTACACATAAGTACATTAGAAGACCATCAGATATGACAGTATTGAAGTCCTGACAAATTATAGACTAATCTGTAGTTAACGTTGACAATAGAAAGTTAGTCATAATGTAAACTTAATTCTTATCCTACACTTCATGAGATATTTAGGAATTTGATGATGATTCTGATGATAAAAATCTGCTGCAGGTCTTAAGCCACATTAAATAATTGATGGGAAAAATTTGATATGAAATATACAGAGAAACAAAACAAGAAACATCGATGATATACTTAGTAGTAATCCTATAGAACTGGTTACATATTTTAGCTATTTAGACATAATATTTAGTGAAGATGACAAATTCTTAGTTCCATGTAAACATGGGGAAATATTATGATTATCAGGACTTGTAGTTAGATGCTGGTGTCCAAGTTTTATTTTCCAGATATGAGAGTTGCATTAAGAATAAAATGATAGATCAAAAATTGGTGACAGATCACAGATATGAAAGTTGTGTGTAATAGTAGAAGAGTTAACAGATGGCATCACTTGTAAACTATATTAAAAATGAGATTTCAGAAGCTCAACAACATTATGAATGTGTAGAATCGAATCTGAGAATAATTCCAAGCTTAGCGAGACAGAATGTTTGAAAAGACTCTGAGTAAGAACAAGATTTACGTAGATCGATGTGGTTAGGAGTGCTTTAGATGATCAAAATGTAAATGCTGATAAAATCAAACACCTAATAAATAATAGATCAGTTAGAAAGAAGGTTGTTGATTGGAAACTAATTATAAAATAATACTCCCCAAAGATATATTGAAAATGATGATGATGTTTTGCTTTTGTTTTATTTTTTCAAATACTTTCATATTTTTAGAGAGGACAGTATATGCATTTAATTGAATCATTTGAATTAAAGATGATGATATTCATAAAGATGCCATGAAATTATATTCTCGGCTTCATCCTTTATCCTAGTGTAAGTAAACAAAGTTTGTGGGTGAAGTCACTTCATGCATGGGTTATTTGTATATAGAAACTAATGACTTCACATCATTTGCCTTAGTATACAAGTAACCTAATCATATAGTGACTTCATGCACAAACTTTGCTTGCTTGCACTTGAAGGATGAAATAAATAAATAAATAAATAAATAAATAAAGGATGAAACTGAGAATATAATTTCTTGACATTTTTAATTTATAGTATAACCAAGTGAACAAACTTACATCTATTTCTAATTCAGAATATTTTAGTAATAAGGTGTGACACCTTTGTGTTCCCTAAATTTCAGATCCTTATCCACTATCACCCCCCCCCCCCCCAGATCTCTTATTTCTTCCACCTCCAACAATCTATCCTCACTAAGCATAAATTCTGCATCCCATCTTTGTTTTCCAAATTTTAAAACCTTACATTTTGCAACATTCAACTCACATCCCCATTTCTGTGCCCAATCACTCAATTTATTCAAGTCTTCCTGCAAGGCCACAACATCTTCACTACCCTCCATGATTCGTGCCAACTTTGCATCATCTGCAAACAACTGAATATCTCCATTTAATTTCTTCACCTATATCATTAATATACAAGTTAAACAGTAATGGCCCTAAAACAGACCCCTGAGGCACTCCACTAGTGACTTTCCTTTTCTTGGATATCGCTCCCCCATGCACAATTTGTTGATACATATCAGATAGCCAGTCTCCAATCCAATGCTCTAATCTGATATCCAACCCCATCCACTCTAGTTTGACTATCAACTTATCATGTGGTAATCTATCAAAAGCCTTTGAAAAATCTAAGTATATTACTGTGTATCCCTCTCCTCTGTCCAAGGAAGCAGTCACCTTATTGTAATAAGTAAGTAGATTACTATAACATGACCTCCCTTTAGCAAATCCATGCTGTCCATCAATGATAATACCACTGTTGTCCATCAATGATAATACCACTGTTGTCAATCAAATTCTGGATCCTAGTTCTCACAAGCTTCTCCAACAACTTAATTGCAACACCTGACATGCACAGATAGATCTATAATTTGAAGCTTGCGTTCTATCATCTCCCTTATGAAGCAGCACAATCTTGCCCTCCTTCCACTCCTTAGGAACTCGACCAAGTGCAAGACTTGTATTAAAAAAATATGTCAAGGCAGGTGTCAACTCCCTGGCACATTCCTTCAGAATACGTGGTGATATATTATCGTCTCCCACAGCCTTATTAACATCTAGTTTACTCAACTCCCCATACACCTCTTGTTCACTTACAGTCAGTCTCTCTCCTCCCCATCATCTACTGCTCTCAATCTCTCTATGTAATCACATTCACAAGATTGAAAGACATTTATGAATTGCTCATTAAGTATCTCCACCACATATTCTGCAACAGCTGTCTTTATACCATTTTCTTCAATCAGTGTCATCCTTCCACAATCATTCTTTCTTTTGCTGGTTACATATCGAAAGAACTCCCGAAAATTCTTTTTGGCTTCATTAGCTAACTGCTGTTCATATCTCTCTCTAGCTACCCTCACCAACCAAGTCACCCTCCTTGCTGGTCTTTGTAGATCTCATGGAATTGGTTATTTCCACTTCGCTTATGCTGCCTCCACAATGTCCTCTTTCTCTGTATCGCTTGCTTAATCTCTTTATTCATCCATTTCACCTACTTTATTTAACCATCTCACCCTTGAAATACATTTAGACATTGCATCTACTAGATAGTTTTTGAAAATCCCCCAAGCTGCATTGATCTCTTTTCTAGCTAACTCTTCATTCCATGCTGCACCTGCAAGCTGTCTCCTGAGCTCTTCATAATCATCCCCCCCCCCTTGTAGTTCCACATATACCCTTTTCTCACAGAGGTCCTCACACTGCTGGCAACCACCCAGATAATCACCTCATGGTCACTCTCACCAATTGGTGGATGATATGACACCTCATTTATAATTACATCCTCTGATAAGATGACCAAATCCAAGACCCTCAATCCTCGCATGCCCTCTGTTACATACTGTCTGAGGTAGTTATCCTTCAAAAACTCAAGAAAGTTTCATCATTCCAGTGTATATTGCCATAATTAAAATCACCCATAATGATCACCCTTTTCTTATTTGCTTGGCTAATTTGATTATACATTTCATTATCACAACCATCCACATTACCTGGTCTATAACAACATCCCACCAAGTATTTGATTCCATTCACTTCTATCTCACACCATACTGCCTCAAAACCACTGACACTATTTCACTGTTGCATCTCTACTTTGTATGGACATAACTCTTTCTTTATCATCAATTTCACTCTTTACCTCCCTTTTTACCCTTTCTATCCTCACGAAACACATCATACCCTTCCATCTCTATTCCTATCAGGATGTCATCCTCTTCCAACCATTTCTCACTTATTCCAACAATCTTTGGGTGAACAGATGCAATTAATGTGACCATTTCAACTGCCTTTTTTCTTATACTTCTAGCATTTGTATACAAACAAAACCTCATTTCTGGATCTACAGCTAGTTCCACTGATACCACCAACCACTCGATGTGATCTCTCAATGCTCGACTGGGCATTGAGAGATCACATTCAATTCCAACTGTTTCCTCTTGATCCCAGGTCATTCCAGTCCTTTCCTCTCTACACATGCTCTCACCTCCTCTCAGAGCATCTACCTTTCTCAATCTGTGTATCCCAGTCCACCCTGAGCCTCCCTGTTTCCCTGCTCCTCTTGCATACCCATTCTCTCATTTTCTATACTCATACCACTCGCTTCCTCATTCATAACCACCTCTTTAATCTCTCCTGCTCTTCCACATCACTTCCCACTTGATCTGATTCATTCTCTCTCACTCTACTCACTTTTCTATCTTCCATCAGCAGTCTCTCCAAGCAACTCACACCATAACCACTCAAATGTAGCCCATCACTACCATAGCTCACTTCGTCCCTCAAACTCATTCCATTCATTAACAATCACTCTACTCATTTTACCTCAATCACTCTACTCATTTTACCGCCTGGAAAACATACCTTATGCATCTTATCATCCAGCACACCTTTAATAACAGAGTCGCCATACAACGCCACTCGCTTATCTTTCGTTCTAACTCTTTCGTGCCATCATGATTTGTTTTAATATTTTTTACCTGAATTTTCTTAATTTCATTCCGCATCCATTTCATCTCTTTCCTCATCCAATCCAATTCAACTTCCGAATCTCACATCACATTCTCTCTATCATTCAATCTTCCTAATTTTCTAACTCTCGACCCCCTCTTCTCACTTTCACTCTCATTCATATATGAGTTGCATTATGGGATACTAAAGCAATTGATGTGAAGTCATTAGCTCTATATACAAGTAACCCAGTCATGAAGTGACTTCATGTGCAAGCTTTGTTTGCTTCAACTTGGATAAAGAATGGAACTGAGAATACAATTTCTTGGCATTTTTAATTTTTAATATAACCAAGTGAAAAAAAACTTTCAACATGATGTATTCATATTATAAATGTGTAGACGTAGTGTTGACAGAATGTAAGAACTTTATTTAAAGTTACTACATTCAGCATACTGAGCATCTTCTTGAATATAAATTTTATGCTTATGTACAGGCTATGTTACTAGGTTACATAAGCAAGCAAATTAATAATAATAATTACTAGTGTTTAATAGAGACGTGCTCATTAGACATACTATATTTTTTTTGAATAATGGCTTCACACATGTAAGAGAAAACTAAATATAATTGATTACACCTATATATTTTGCTTAATATATATATTCATCAATATTTTTCCTGAAAGAAGCTCATTATGCGCATCATTATTAGCAAAATATTATTATTATTATTATTACCCCAAGATCCCATGGAGTCAAAGACTCATCTCGGAGGTCTCCTTGTATCATACACATAGCTCATCATATACTGTGCCTTAAACACACTCAATCATTCACACCTCTGCATGCAAAAAACCTGTTTCTCACTCCCCTGCTCACACCCTCTTTATACAGTTTTCAGGTCCCCTGATCTCCCACTGTTTTCTGTCAAACCTCTCCAACATTGACTCTGTAACAACCCCTTACTAACTTGTAGGTCTCTATCATATCTCCCCTCTTCCTCCTATTCACTAGACTCTGTAAATTGCATCTTCTCAATCTTTCCTCATATTCAATATTCCAGATGTCAGAAACTACCTTAGTCAATCGCCTCTGGATCCTTTCCAACATCTCTTCATCCTTTTGAAAACCAGTGACCAAATCTGGGCACAGTAGTCCATGTGTGAGCTAATCAAATCCTTATGCAATGGAACTGCCTACTTCTCCTTCTTTAGTGTCATCTGCATCATTCCCAGAAGTCTTTATGTTGTCTTCATAATTTTGGCAATGTGTCCCCTAAATTTCATATCCTTATCCACTATCACCCCAAGATCTCATTTTTTCCACCTCTGGCAATATATCCCCACCAAGCATAAATTCTGCATCCCATCTTTGTTTTCCAAATTTTAAACCTTACATTTTGCAACATTGAAACTCACATCCCCATTCCTGTGCCCAATCACTCAATTTATTCAAGTCCACAATATCTTCTCTACTCTTCATAGTTCGTCCCAACTTTGCATCATCTGCAAACAACTCAATATCTCCATTTAATTTCTTCACCTATATCATTAATATACAAGTTAAACAGTAATGGCCCTAAAACAGACCCCTGAGGCACTCCACTAGTGACTTTCCATTTCCTGGATATTGCTCCCCCATACACAACTTGCTGATACCTATCAGATAACCAGTCTCCAATCCAATGCTCTAATCTGATATCCAACCCCATCCACTCTAGTTTGACTATCAACTTATCATGCGGTAATCTATCAAAAGCCTTTGAAAAATCTAAGTATATTACTGTGTATCCCTCTCCTCTGTCCAAGGAAGCAGTCACCTTATTGTAATAAGTAAGTAGATTACTAAAACATGACCTCCCTTTAGCAAATCCATGCTGTCCATCAATAATAATACCACTGTTGTCAAACCAATTCTGGATCCTAGTTCTCACAAGCTTCTCCAACAAGTTAATCATAACACCTGACATGCACAGATAGACCTATAATTTGTTGCTTGCGTTCTATCACCTCCCTTATGAAGCAGCACAATCTTGCCCTCCATAGGAACTTGACCCAGTGCAAGACTCGTATTAAAAAAATATGTCCAGGCACATTCCTTCAGAATACATGGTGATATATTATCAAGTCCCACAGCCTTATTAACATCAAGTTTGCTCAACTCACCATACACCTCTTGCTCACTTACAGTCAGTCTCTCAGAGTAATAAATTATATTTAGTTTTCTCTTACGTGCGTGAAGCTGTTATTCAAAAATTATAATAATAATAAACTCAACAGTACCAATTTGTGTATTGTCATTGTAACAAGCAAGCTAAAAAACCACAAAAGCTAGGTTTCAGTAACACTCATCAGAACATAGGAATAAATATTTTCCCCAATGAGCAAGCTCTTAAGCATGAATTACAAATTATCCACAGTATTGTTATAAACCATGGCTATAGCAAAAATACACCCAATCCTGTTTTTGCACGGGTTTTGAATTAGCATGATTGATGAAAATAAAGTAATCCTGTTAAATATGTTTTTTTTTTTTTTCAAATGTAAGTTTATTTTTGTAACAAAATTTATTATTTTTAATTAATTTTTTTAATATGTTATTTTCCTATCATGTTCATATTACATATTTTCATTTGATGTTCATCTAAATTTGAAAATGAAAATTTATAACAAATTTCCAAGTTTTGTTAATTACTGTTATACTTAAATTGAAAAAATAAACTTGAATTTTTTTATGTTAAGGTAAGTTTACAATTTTTATAACATGATTTATTTAACTAACTGAAAATATTTTCTACCTCGACAGAAATGATGGATAAGACATCTGAAAGAAGCTAAAATGAAAAATAATTTCTTTAGAAAAACAAAAATAGAAATCTTAAACTTGCAAAAGCTGAAGATTCCACATCTGTTGGAAAAAGTTTTAATTTGAACGAAGGTACAATCCAGACAATTAAAAAAAAAATTAAAATGCTATGCGACAATCAGTAGCCTCTGGTACAAAATTAAACGTTAAGTCTTCTTCATATACCAGAGATATAGTTATAAAAAAATAGACAAGACGCTGCTAACATGGATTGATTATTACCCCAAAATGCATACCAGTAGATACTAGTTAACCATTAAACAGAAGGCTTTAAGAACTTATGAGAACATAAAAGAACTAGAACCATCAACGTCCTCCCAACTGATGACAAAAAAAATTTTTTTTGCTATATTTGACATATCAAATTTAAAACTGTAGAAAATCTGGTATCTCTGATCATGTCTTTGGTACTCTGTACAGATTGACTGGAAAAGTACTTGTTCATTACATCATAACAAAATCTAGTGAATGCCAATTTACAGGAGCCTCTGAAATTCTATTCAATCTCAACAATGGATGACACACATTCAACCTACATGGCTTTTGTTCTAATAGGTCATAATAATTAGGACTGTAAGTGTGTGGCATTCCTTTTCCTTGTAACCCTAGTCACTCCAGATACAATTTGACAATAACAAACCTCAGCACTTATTTTAAATATTGATTAGTCCACCACTGATTCTGTAGCATTTGCTAGTATTTTTCCTTAAAGAATATGACTGAATTTAAGTTCTGGCTATATAGGTCATGCTAGTTGGGTAATGTCAACCAAATTAGTGATACTTTGGTATACTGTTTAATTATAATGTAACTTGTTTCACTCTATATATGTGTATTCTCCAGATGATGATAACCTAATATGAAGGTTGAAACATTGGGAAATTAAAGTTATTATTTGTAATATGGTAGTAGTTTTTATAATTTTACCATAATTAATGCTGATCACTGTGTAAAATTAATAAGGGATTTCATCATGAGGCTAATGTAGGCTGATATACAGCTATGATTGTTGTTATAACTAACTTTTAAAATTGATTACTCGTGTAAAGAATCTACCTTACTTATAAAATTGTTGATCACTGTTTAATTTGCATCCTTAATACTAATTAATACTAATTAAATAATAGACTTAATACTTAATAGAATTAAGTATTAATACGAACTTAAACTTAATAGACTCAATACTAGTTAAATAATAGACAGTAGCACAAGTGTGAATGACAGAAGGGTCAATAATTCAATTGCAGATATGGCATCATGGAACATTGTCCCAATTATAACTAAAGTCACAGCAAGGTTGTAAATAAAAAATATAAAAAAATTGAGTTAATATTGATGAGAAGGCTTAAGTAATACAGTTACTTTAGAGCAGAGGTTCTCAACCTTTTCCAGTGGCGTACCACTATATTTAATTCAAGATATTAGATGTACTAGTAAGGTTCACATACCACCAGTGGTATGCGTACCATAGGTTGAGAATCCCTGCTTTAGAGAATTGTACAATAATTTCTTAAGTAAGTAATTTTAAAATAATTTAGTTAAAACTAATAACACTGAAAAACAGTTAATTTTTGGTTTTTTAAACTAATTTTAAAAATGAGTAATTTCTTAAGGTAATTTTTAAAGTAACTTCAATACATTTCAAGTACTACTATAAGCGCACTCTCCCAAGATGGAGTGGGTCACCATGGGAGAAGTAGACCCAACCCTCCCACAATGGGAGAGGCCTTCACCCTGTAATGGGTGGATAAACAGGCTGCTGATGATGATCATCATCAACAATACTAAGCACTGAAAATGAGTAAGTGGGAGAACAAGAGGACATTGTGACCTTTGACTTGAAGACTTGACTTCAATTCTCATAATGAGAGATTCCTCTCATTAAAACAGAACAAAAGTGCTATTTGTGGCATTAGATGACATTATATCTAGCTTATGGATTGCAGCATAAATAAGATGGGTGATGTTTGATAATGATAGTTCAGATGGCTGATAAGAATTTCACAGGCCTCTTTAAATTTGCACTCATACTACATTTTGGTGTGATGTAAAGAACAGGTGCCTTTCCAGTCAGTTCTATGTAGAGTATTCAGGGCATGACCAGAAAGCCACCTGTTCTTCATATCACACCAAAACGTGATATGAATGCAAATTTAAAGACCTGTGAAATTCTTATCAACCACCCTAATCTTAACAATAATGGTGGTCTAAAAATCCCAAGAATATGAACGCACATATTTTACCCACAACCTTTAGGTTTAGGACCAGTAATCTAGGATCATAGCTTCAATATAACAAACACTTATGTTAAATTATTGATTAGGCCACTAATTTTGCTGCATTGAAAGTATTAATATGAATTTGTTCTATGATGATGTAGTGTTGTTTTTTTTTCTAACTAGAGGTCAGGCTACTGGAATAAGGATTGATCGAATCATTGTCACTTTGACATACTGTTTAAAATGTAATATGGCTTGTCTTTGTGTGCGTGTGTGTGTGTGTACTCCAGATGATGATGACTTTAATATGAAAAGTTGAGAAATTAAAGTAATTATTCCTAACACGGTTGTAGTCTCCATAATTTATCAAAACGAGTATGCAATGCTTGATTAACTGTTCTATTAACAATGTTAATATAAGAAAAACTTAAGTAACACTGTTTGCCTTTTGAAATAATATTGGCACTAATAGGTGACGATGACTTAATTCAAAGGGCGAATTATATTTGTATGAAAAACACTGTCATAAACACAACAGCTGCATGTGCATGCTGGTGAACTAACATCTTAAAAACAGAAACAGGACTCTTTTCAAAATCCAGGATCTTTACTAATGTGGACAGTGTACTAGAATTCGGGACTGTCCCAGAAAATCTGGAATGGTTGGTCACCCTACTTATCTTAATGTAAGTATACTTATTCACTTTAAGAATTCATATGTATATTTACTGTATACCAGCCAAATATTAACAGACCTGATGGACTCTGTTTATCCTTTGTTACTAGCATTGCTAGGAATTCAGTTATAATTAGAACTGTTCTCCTCTGTAACAACTCACAATAACTCATCTGCATTATTAATCTTTGTAATTTACTAATGCTGTTGTTTCATAATTTAAATTAGTATATTGAGAATGTTCATGAAATGATGAGAATTTAATTAATGAAATATTATCTTAATGTAAGTATATATACTTTTTCATTTTATGTATGTATGTTTACTTATGTGGCATTAAAAAAAGACAAATGTTGTTATAACTATTATAATTAGAACAAATGCACTAGCCCAATGTTACTTTGTTGTTTACTTTTCTTCAGCATCTCTAACCTGGCCTTGATAATTGTGTATGGTGTGTATATACACACGCACATATGCACACACATACACACTCTGGAAAATGAGTTAAATTTTAAATAACTTAAAATGAATAGGTATACTCTCTAAACATCATAAATATCCATAACTCTACATGGTAAGTGTTGTTCAATGTTAATCACTTTGTTGCATCTATGTTACTCAAAATGCTGCATGTTACTTAAAAGTATGACAGGGCATTAAGTATGAATTGAGTTGATTTGCACTTACACCTTATATCAAGTCTTTAATTCCACATAGATTTTGGGATAATAGTTAGCAATAATATTATTGATTTATTTTTCAGCAACTTAGTGTTTCCAGAGTAGTTCTACATGAAAGTCATGAAGTAGTACAATTATCCTATTCTAAGCATATTCTAGTAGCATCAACACTTTGTCGATCAGTTATGTGTGATTTAAAAGATGATAATGTGACATGCTTGCAGTTAGGTGTTAAAGAAAGAAAAAGGTAAGTACATATTTTGTACTTTATTTCTTTATTTCATATTTTGATTTAAAAACAGCAATATGTCTACCATTGAGGGTAAATATCATTGAAACAATGTTATCAAGTCAATGAAGAGATCTAGGAGAATGATTTGAATAAACTGAGAGTATTATTATTATTAGTAGTAATAGTATTTATTGGGCATCTCCGTGGAATCAGAAGCTCATTGTGGGAGGCTGACTCTAACCATTGTTCACATAATACTGTTCCTTGAACTCATTCACAGTTAAAGCACTCACAACCACTTCTGGTAACCAGTTTCACCCTTCCTCCACACTCTAAGCAAAATTATAATTCTAAACGCCCTTGATAACCACAATATTATACATGTTCTCATGCCTCTCTTCCTGCCATGAACTTAAATTAAAGTCTTTGGTTGTTGTTGTCTTGTCCTTTGAAGAGTCTTAGATATTTCCATGTGCTCTTTGAACTGCTTTGGCTATGTTGATGATTTTGTTCGTATAGAGTTGTTGTTCAAGATTAAGGTCTATTGCTTGCAAGGCTGCTGTAATTGCTGGACAGGTAAAAATGTGAGTGGGTGTCAGTTCAGTATTAGGGCAGTTATTGCAGTTTTGTTCTCGTACCATCCATACTGATCTTCATTCCTCTAAGATATTCTGTTCAGAGTCTTGCTATCTTGGTGGAGGTCTTTCTGTCAACATTAATTTTGGGAATTTGGTGTTGTATAGGATTTTAGTGGAATTAATTTAGATTTTGCTGGTGCATTAGCATCAGCAAGAATTATCATGTCAGTTTCTTTGTTGAGCTTTCTAGCTTCTTTTGTTAATTTATCAACTGCTTCATTGTAGTCAATGTCTATATGAGCAGGAATCCATTGTAAGATGCAACTTTTTCCCAAACGCTTTAGTTGGTTTAAGAGTTTATGGATATCTTGGGTGAGCTTGGTATTGCCACTTTTGATTGCCTCAATAGCTGATCTTGAGTCATTGTAAATTATAATTCTCTATGATTGTTGAGATGATGATAATTTTAAGTAGGTTTCGAGTGATTTATTTATTGCATAGAGTTTGCTGGTAAAATTGGAAGAAGCAATTCTCCCAGATCCAACTTTTATTGAAAGTTTTTCGCCTTTCGGGAGCAGAAGGAGAGCACCAGTGCTTCCATTAATCATATTAGTGTCTGACGATCCATCGGTATAACAAGTAACCCATTTGGAGGATGAAAGAAGGTTGATAGTATTTAGACCTTTTTCTTTGAGTGTTTCTTTTGATTCTTTTTTTTTGTACAGGGTTTAGTAAGGTTTAGATTTATGGACGTATTTGAAGTAAAGGTCTGGAATATAGAGGTTCTTTGCTTATGTGGGCATTTAGATAATCAAGATCTGTTTCCCTCCTGATATTGTATTGTATCATATTGTAAAGTTGATGATCTGTCAAGTCTGCATTTTTGATTCTAATATTCATACATTTTTAGGGAAATATGATCACTTTCGTAGCTTCTGATGTTATTAATGAATTTTATGGTGGCAAATTTCTTTTTTTTTTTCCCCTCCAGCAGGTCAAGTCCACATTCCTGTTGTGCTCTGATGTTGTTAGTAGATGAGATTGCACCAAAGATAATCTTGGATGCTTTTGCTTGTACTTTGTCTAATTTTTCCTTTACCAATGAAGTAGAAGGTGACCAGATAGGTGCTGCATATTCCATTATTGGCCTTACTAGTATAGTGTAAGTAGTCTTGAGGATTTTTGGCTTTGAACCCATGTTTGTTCCAAAAAACCTTTTCAATATATTTAGTTTTTTAAGAGCTCTGTTGGAAGTGTCAGAGATGTGTTGAGCAAAATGTAATTTCTCATCAAGCGTAATACCAAGGTATTTTGGATTTGCGACTTTTTCAATTAGCCTGTTTTTGATCATTACTTTGAGATTGTAGGAATGTCTATTTTTCCTGTTTGTACTAAAGGTGCATAGTTTTATTTTATCTGGGTTGATTTTGAATTGAAGTTCATCTGACCATTTTTCTAATCCTCTCATGGATTTGTTTAGAATCTCTTCCAATTCTTTAATTTTGTCACTAGTGTACCAGATGACTATATCATCTGCATAGCAAGCTACTTTTGTGTCTTCTGTAAGGTAAGGATGAATGTTATTGACATATTAAAAGGAATAGTAAGAGACTGAGCACTAGGGAACACTATCCTGGTTTTCTGCTGTCTGGATATTACTGCATTGATCCTAACCTTGATCTTTCTTCCTCTCACGAAGTCAGCAATCCAGATTAAAGCATTTCCTCTAATTCTGATACAGTGGGTGATCGGTTAACGAACAGTTCGGACTGCGAACAAATCGGACAACGAACACTTTCGCGAAAGATTTTTATGTTCGGAGAACAAACACATGTTCGGATAACGAACACCTCACAGAACAAACACAAGAAGAAGCGACGCTGTGTGTAAGATTTGTAGAATTGTATTTTACTGCCATCTATGAACAGTTTCTGGAACGAGACTTTGACAATTGCATACATAACCTTTTTGTGTGCTAGTTGATTTCTGTTCTCTGAATTTTTGTAAGTGCTTTTCTGAACTTTTTATTTAAAAAAAAAAAAAAAAAAACTGATAATATTATGGGGCCTAAAAAGAGTGGAGTGTCAAGAACTGTGCTCACCATAGAAACCAAGCAAGAGATAATAGCCAAGGTAGAGAGTGGGAAGAAGATGTCTGATGTTGTTAGGCTTGAACAGGTCTACAGTAGGCACAATCTTAGCTAAGAAAGATATAATCAAGAAGACTCAAGCAGCTAAAGGAGTAACGAAAATCACATCTAAGAAACAAAGATGTGCCATCCATGAAAAAATGGAGAGATTGCTTTTAGTTTGGATAAAAGAAAGGGAAATGAAAAGAGATGTAACTAGTATGACTATCATTCAAGAGAAGGCTAGAAAAATTTTTGAAGAACTGAAGAAACAAACTCCACATTCATCACATGAGGAGATAGAATTCAAGACTACCACTGGATGGTTTGCAAAGTTTAGAAGGAGATCTGGCATTAAACATGTGGTAATGCACTGTGAGTCTGCTAGTGCAGATAATGAAGAAGCTGAGAAGTTCTATCTCAAATTTCAAGAATTCATTAAAAAAGAAGGATATTGTTCACAACAAATTTTCAGTTGTGATGAAACTGGTTTATTTTGGAAGTGCATGCAAAACCGTACCTACATCATGAAAGAAGAAACTCAGGGAGACGTGTTTTCTTCTGAAAAAGAGGAAAACGAAAGAGGACCAATGCCGACATCTGCTATTAAAGATCTTTTGAAGAAATGGGAGGATGTCAGAAACAACGGACTTAGAATGGCACCCAAACCAGGTTGAGGTCAATAGGCTTGGGGATCTCTATGATGATGCTATTAATCACTTCCAAAAAATCCTGAAAAAGAGAGAAAAGCAATTGACATTGGACAGATTCTTTAACGCCCCACAAACGGAAAAAAAAACATAACTGATGAAAATGCAAGACTGTGTGTGTATGTATTATTGTTATTATAAATAAACATAGTAAGAAATTATATAATTTTTTATTTTTTGGGGGGGGGGGTCTTCAGAACAAATTAATCAAATTCCCATAAAAATTTATGGTAAATCGATGATCGGTTAACAAACAAAGTCTTTGAACTATGTTCGTTAACCGCTCATCTTCTGTATCATGCATTATTTGTATTAATTTTTTGATCCAAACATGATCAAAAGCAGCAGTCGTATCGAGAAATATGGCAGTTACCTTTTTGGTTGTTTTTTCCTGAAATGAGTCTATTATTGTGTGGCAGAAGTAGAATAATTGATCTGTCGTCAAACGGTAGGCTCTATAGGCAGTTTGGTAGACGTTAATTTTCTTGTTTTTTATGAGCCAGTGTATGATTCTTTCAGTAATTTTTCAGAGTATACTGGTTAATGCGATAGGTCTATAGCTTTGACATTATGCAGCATTTTTGTCAGGTTTTAGGATGGGTACAATAATTGATTTTTTCCATTGTTTTTGGTAGTTTGCCTGTTCGCCAAGAAGTATTAAGAATGTCTAAAAGTTGTTCTTTGACATTTTTGCCAAAGTGTTTGAACATATGACCAAAGATAAGATCATAACCAGGAGATTTATTAGGTGCAGTTTTCTTAATTGATGAATTTGGTTCACTTAGCACAAATTTTTCACAGAAGATATCATTAGATTGGTATGTTCTTGCTTGTTTTAGTATCTTACTTCTGAGTTTATTGAGCATCTTGTCCTCTTCATTATACTGAAGTTTCGTGTTGTTTAAATATTTTTTTGTCAATGTGTTTGCCATTTCTTGATCTGTTAAAGCTTTTTTCCTCAGCATTTATGATGAAGTTAGTTTTCTGTTGGTTCTCTTCTTTGATGTTGTTGTCTAGGATTCTAATAACGTTCCAGTGTTGGCTGTCTTTTCTTGGATCCAAATTACTGTAAAGCTATGCCTATTTCTCTTGCTTGCACTTCCAAATTTCCTGCTCAATTTTGTGTGTTATATCTATTAATTTCTTTCTAAATTCATTAGTTTTATTAATTCTAAATTGTTTGTTGATGTTATCTCTTTCTATAATCATTGAATTGATATTGTCCCAAGAGGCAAACAGAAAAAAGTATTTTTCTGTTTGCCTCTTGGGATTGTTGCTTTGACAGCTTTACCGATGTGTGAAGTAGGATTTGTAATTTTCTATCAAGGTTTCCAGAGACAGGTCCATCTTGAAAAAGGTCCTCCAAGATTTGGGTAAACCTTGTCCAGTCAGCTTTTCTAAAGTTCCATGTCCTCCTGATTTGCTGTTTTTGATCAATTTTGAAGTTCATCATCATAATCATCATCATCAAATTCCTGCCATGTGGTGTACAGGATATGATAGTACTACATGAAAAAAATTACATCATTACTAACTTCCTATCTACAATTTTCCTCCAAATCAGTCTATTACTTGTCAAGACTCCAACATCATCAGATCTTATATTTCTATCGTCTAAGGCACTTTGTACCATATCAATCCACCTATATCTTGGTCTTCCTCTGGATCGTTTTGCTGCCAACCTGGCAGAGAACACTTGTTTTGCTAATCTTTCTTCATCCATTCTGTTTAAGTGACCATACCACCTGAGATTAGCTCTGCTAACGCATTCCTGGATGTTGACAATGTCAAGCTCTTTCCTAATATCCTCGTTTTTAATATATTGCCATTGATGCCATCTGTTCACGCCTATAATCTTTCTCAGGTCTCTAGTCTTTGGTCAAGTGTTTTACTTCTGACCCAGCTCTCAGATCCATAAGTTAAAACTGGTTTGAACACTGTCTTGTATACAGCTAATTTAGTGTTCCGACTAATTTCTCTCTTATTCCATACGAATTTATTCACTTGACTTCCTACCATACCAGCTTAGCTGATTCTGTTGTCTATTTCTATATTTAATTTACCATCTTCAGTAAAAATCATGCCTAAGTAGCTGAAATGTTTCACTTGTTCCACAGGTTCTCCATTCACAACACAGTTGACATTTTCAATGATTCTGCCTATTTTCATTGTCTTTGTCTTTTTATTGCTGACCTTCATACCATATCTATTACAACAGCAATTCAATTTAGTCAGAGAATCTTGCAAACTAGTAGCGGATTTATTCAGAAGTATAACATTGTCTGCATAAAGCGAAGAGCTGACATTAACATCTCCAATTTTGATATCATGTTTAATACCACTTTCTTTCATAATGTGATCCATATAGATAATGAATAACAGAGGGGATAATGTACATCCTTGTCTCTCACCAGATTTAATTTAACATTAAACCATCTTCCAGTACTTCCTTCAATTCTAACTGCTGACTTACAACTCAAATAAAGACTAAGTATTACTTGATATAATGCCCATATAACCATTGACACCATATAACTGTAGCGTATTGAATAGCTTCTCTCTTGGTACCCTGTCATATGCCTTTTCCAGATCGACAAAACTTAGGTACAGATCTTTGTTATATTCCCATGCTTTCTCAACTATTTGTGATAAAGTGAAGATCTGATCCTGACAGGCTCTATTTGGCCTGAATCCAGCTTGTTCTTCACCCAGCTTTACTTCCACAATTCTTCTCAACCGTTTCTCAAGTATACTTGCATAGATCTTGCCAGGAACACTCAGTAGGGAAATACCTCTGTAATTCTCACATTTAGTTTTATTTCCCTTTTTATATATGGGTACTATGAGAGCTCTACTCCAATCATCGGGAATTCGTCCCTCTGTCCAGGCATTCTGAACTATGCAGTGCAGCCACTATAAGACTCTTATATCACCGTACTTCAGCATTTCTGGTCGAATATCATCTACTCCTGCTGCCTTTCCACATTTCAAGCCTTTGATGGCTTTTTCTACTTCAAGATATGTATTCCTGACTGCATGCCTGGTCAGTGTTTTTTACCACTGGGCTGTCATCACTCCTTGTTTCATTTAGCAGTTTTTCAAAGTAATTACTCCATACTTCAAAGATATCTTTTTCTCCCATTTTCATGTCACCTTTATCATCTCTAACTCCTTTTACAGTACTCTTTCCTCCATTCCTAAGCTTCTTCAACAACCTCCAGAATATTTTGCCACCTTCTTGATATTTATTTTCTATATTCTTGCCAAAGTCCTCCCATGACTTTTGTTTAGCTAGTTTTACACAGTGTTTAGCATTCTTGCATTTGTCTCTGTATTCTCTAAGAGCACAAGCTGACTTATTTGCCAGGAACTTTTGATATGCTTTCTTCTTTTCCTTCACTGCCTCTTTAACTTCCTGTGTCCACCAGGGAGTTCTGATTTTTTTATCCTTGCAGACAACCTCACCACATGCCTCTCTGGCAGAATCAATCAATGTTTTCTTCAGAGTTTGCCACTGAATCTCCAAGGTTTGATTCCTGTTCTCAAACTCTTTCATTTTTTCTTCAATAATCTTTGTGTATTTTAGTCTACAGTTCACATCTGAGAGCTGCTCAACTTTTATTTGCTTTAAAACTTTCTTACATGTTATTCTTTTCAATTTTTTTTTTTTTTTCAAAATAAAAAATGATGGTACAACATGACAAATTTTGAAGTTTAGTGTTGTTATTATGGGTCTTTGATCACTAATGGCATTTCTCAAATTTTTCCATTGTGCCCCTGAAGCAATGCTATAATTAATAGCTGTGATGTCAATAGCAGATTCATTTCCCATAGTTTTGGAGAGATAAGCACTCTGTCCATTATTAATTGCTGTGAATTCCAAATCTGTAAATAGGTCTTCCAATTGTTGACCTTTATGGTCTTACATGTTATTCTTGTAATGTCAATCGGAAGAGCCCCACATTGGGAGTTTTGAATTTAGGTCACCAAGTATGATGGTTTGGAGCTTCACTTAGCTTTTCATGATGTCTGTGTCAATATTTGTATTATCAGGGTGGTAGACGTTTGTAATTGAAATAGAATGGTTTGGTAGGTGACTAGTGAAATACCACAAGACTGAGTCTTGTGGTATTTCACTAGTTACCTGCCTTCTCACATACTCAATCTCCCCCCCCACCACCACCACATGCACCACTCATTGATATCTGTTCATCAACCACCCTCTTATCAAAATGCCATTTGAAAGTCCATCAGTAATACTGAGTAGCCATTTCCTTTATCTAACTCAACTGCAACTTATAAAAGGTAAGCAGATTACTAAGGCAAGATGTATCCTTCACAAAACCATTTTGCTCCATATAAAGTATTATATTTCTGTTCACTCAGTCTTAAATTTTTTTACCAGTACCTTCTCCATCTCTCCTGAGATATTCTTTTTCTTCTCTTCAAGAATTAGGCATTTGTTTGTTCCGGCTTCACTGGTCTTTCCATCTTGTTGCTGGTCTTTCTCTCTCTCTTTCTCTTTGGTCTATATCTATCCACCTTCTTTGGTAGCCGATATCTTTCCATCCTAGATAGATGTTCTTTCCATTTCTCTCTATATTCCTTGATCTTTTCATTTATGTTATAAATATCTAGTGCTTTTCTGATGTTTTCATTTTTTATATGGTTTCTAAACCATATAAAAAGTGGGAGTGGCCATTATTTTATAAAATTTTAGTTGAGTTTCTTGTCTTGTTATTTTATTCAGTGTCCTTTTAATTGTTCCACAGATTTTCTGAAATTTCTTTGTTTTTTCATCTATATCTTTATCTTTTAGATATGTTATTATGCAGCTTAAATAATTAAACTGTGTCATCTCTTCTATTATTTTATTTTCTATAACTATTTTTGATCTAACATGATCCTGACCTTTAAATGCCATGACTTTTGTTTTCTTTTGAAATTTTTAAATTGTATTGTTGGCTTATTTTATTTAATTCATAAACTGATTTTTGAAAGTCATCTTCATTGTCTTGTAATATAATGTGATTATCTGCACACAGCATCGTATTTGATAACAGTTCTTCTGGTTAACTGGATACTTTGTTTTATTGTTGTTTTCCATATTTTAATAATCTGATCTATTCAATATATATATATATATATATATATGTGTGTGTGTATATATATGTGTGTGTGTATATATATATATATATATATTGAATAGAGTTGGAGATAAACTACATCCCTGTCTGACACCCTGGTTTATTTCAATCTCTTCTGTTAATTTATTACCTAACTGTAACTGTATTTTTGTATCTTTATATAAATGCCGGCATGGTTGGCCAAGTGGTTAACGTATCCGCTCTCCAGCCAGAAGGCTGTAGGTTTGAATCCTGCCATGGGCATGAATGTTTGTGATTGTCTGTGAAAGCACTAGTGGTGGTAGTAGTCGGCGGTAGATGGCGTTGGTGTTAGATGATGAAGGTTGGTGGAGTAGTGAGACGAAGAGTTGTAGAGTTGATGTCCTCCCTCAATGAGTCTTTGGACTCCCTGGAGGTGTGATATAATAATAATAATAACTTCGTATAGCTTATACCAAATGTAATGGATATCCTTGTTTTTTTCATTATATTGCATAGTATTTCTCTGTGTATTTTATCAAAAGCTTTCTTGTAATCTATAAAGGCCACATGAGTCTCTAAATTAAATTCTCATCTTTTTTTGAATAATTTGTTTTAGCACATAAATATTGTCTATACATGAACTTCCATGTCTGAAACTATTTTCTTCTTCTGAGAGTAGATTGTTTGCAATGTTTCTAAGTCTTTTATTCAGGATTTTACAGTAAATTTTGTAATCTGTATTTAATAAACTTATTCCTCTGTAATTTCTGCAATCATCTCTGTCTCCTTTCTTAAATATAAATATAACCTTAGCTTTTAACCAGTCTGATGGAACCTCACATTTCCTCCAACTGTTATTTATTAATTTTAAGAATCTGTGATGTAAATATTCTCTGCCATATTTCCAAAGCTCTGTAATGTAATCTGGTTGATTTTCTATATTTTTGATATCTTTATTGTTTCTTTTAGTTCTTCCAGTTTTATTGGTTCTATATCTCTGCTGATTTCTTCCTTATTCTTTTCTGTTATTAAATTTGGTTCATATCATAAATTCTTATAATGTTCTATCCTTTCTCTTGTATTATGTTGATTTGTGCTGTATCTCTTTCTTTGTTGTTTAATTTCCTTAATATTTTATAGGCTAGGTCTTGTCTTCCATATATGTCTTCTTCTATTTTATTAATAAATCTGTCCCAAGAATCTTGGTGAGCTTTTTGTATGGCTTTGGCTATATTTCTTCTGTTTCCTTTGTATGTTTTTGAAGGTGTGATTTGTATACCATTTGTTTTTCTTTTATTGCATTTTCTATATCTGTGTTCCAGATTTTTAATGATTTTCTTTTTAATATTTTATTTTTCTTTCCAAGTATTTCAGAGGCCTCTTTATGGATTATCTTTATTAAAGTTTTCCATTCTTCTTAATTAACTCTCCTGAGATACTGATTGGTCTATAATTTGCAACTTCTATCTTGGAGCCACCTTTATGCAGTGGAACTGTTTTGCCCTTTTCCCCCTCCCTTGTCACTTTTCAAGAACTGAGGCTCAAGTTCAACAGTTTTGTTAGAGGAAGTGCCAATTCCCTTGCATGTTCTCATAATATTCCATCTAATCCTTTGGCCATGTCTGTATTAAGGTTTGGCAATATTCTAAACATCTCCACTAAATCTGGCACTAAAATATCCACCTGGATGGTGCACACTTTCAAAATGATCACTCAGTAACTCAACTATTTTGTTTGCTTCTGTTACTTTCCTACCACTAGCACTCCTTAAAGTCACCTTTCCATAGTTATTCTTCTGTTTACCTGCCACATAATGAAAGAACTCTTTGGAATTTCTTTTGCCCTCATTTGGCAGCTCTCTATTATAATTAGCATCGGCCTTCCTTACTATACAGGTTACTCTTCTTACTTGTGCTACCCAAGTGCCTGCTGATCACCTTTCTCTGTATATACGCTCCACAACTTTGTCTTTTTTCACAATCCCTGCTTGATGCTATTGATCCAGCTATAGATACTTTTGTATACCTACCTGATTTATCTTCATGACTCCAGGTATACAGTCTAATACTGCTTTCTCCAAACACTCCTTAACAGTCTCTCTCTCTCTTTTCTCCCATACTCTGTTAACATCTTTCTCCTCCAGATTTATGTCATTGCACTGCTCTAAGTTGACTTCTGTTTCTCATAATCACTTGCTTTGTAATTTCACATACCCCCCCCCCTTAACAGAAAATTCTGCATGTTAATCTTTGAGGTCAAGATCACATGATTGCTTTCCCCAACCAAGCAGCAGAGGCAGTTTTGGTTACTGGTTGGTTACATTGGTTACTGTAAGTTCTCAGATGTGAACAGATCCAGCACTCTTAAACCTTTTGTCCCCTCCATTATATGCTGTTTTAGTTAATTATATTGTTGCAAAAGAACTCCCCAGTTGAACACTGGGGAGTTCTTTCGCTTGGTTGAACAGCAGGAAGGAGTCATGACAAGGGGCCATCCCTGGAAATTACGAAAGGAAACTGTGAGCAAGAGGGTGAGGAGTGGTTTCTTTTCATGGAAGATGGTTGAACCATGGATTGCATTGCCTGATGGAGTGGTGAGAGTTAGAACAGTCAATGAGTTTAAGGAGTGGTATGATAGACTTTGTGTTTCTTAGTAGGGGGGGGGGACCTCCCCTCGGTGTGTCTTGATAGACTTTGTGTTTTTTAGGAAGGACCTCCCATGATGAGTCTTTTGACTCCATGGAGGCCTGGATAATAATAATAATAATAAGTAAACTTATTCATCCTGATGGTAATGAAATTAATGCTTTTGAAAACACTACATGTTAACTACATGCAAACTCTACATCAGCATTTTCCTGACTTTCAGTACTCATGTATCCCTTTTAAGCTTACCTCATTCTCACACCAAATGGCCTCAAAGCCATTATCATTACCACTTTCTTCAAGTTCCACTTTGAGAAAATACAACTCTTTTAAAATCATCTTTTCTCTCTTTTTGAAAAATCCTATAATCATTACATTCTATTCCTGTGAGGACACCCTTCTAACTACATCTCACTAACACCAATGATATGTGGACTGACTATATGTATTGAGGTCACAAACTCTGCACCCCCACTCCTAAACCTCCTTGCATTGGTGTATAAACACAGTAATTTTCTCCTTTCCTTCTCTGTAATTCATTATCCCTATCATTCAAGTCTTTTGACTCTGCTTCTCCTATCAAGGCCATCCCTATATTCCTTTATTGTCCTCCCTTGTCCATAATCTCATGCCAGTTCTGGTATCATACACTCATTGTCCCACCATCTAGTTTTCATTTCCTTGACTAGCTACATGCTCTCCTCCTCCTCTCATCATAAATCTTCCCAGCTTCACTCCATGCCCCTCACTCAAAGGCAGACCATCTGCTCTCTCCTATCTTCAGATTTATCTCATATATCCACATTTTCAGGTTCTCCCTTCCTGCACATTCTAGCTATCATTCTACTTTTGATCATTGCCCTTTTCAGCTCTTTACTGTTATACCTTGGCAATACAATTCTCCCTCTCACACATACACTCTTCCACTTCACTATATTTAGGAGCACTTGCAAATCCCATACTAACTCATTCCACACATCCTTTCAAGTCATTTTGTTCCAACCAGCATAGTCAACTCCTTTGCATTTCCTCTCCTCTCCACAACCTCATTCACTGTCTTTCTCATTGCTCCTCTCAGACATATTTTTGACATCTGATCCATTTTCACATCTTTCACCATAGATTTCCATACAGCACTACACTATGTTCCACCATTCCACTTTGATCATTCATTTTTGACTCATCTGCCACACCTTCCTTCTGAAAACTCCAACTACCCATCTCCTCTCTAAATATTCTATTTCACAAGCTTATTAAGAATAAAAGATCAATGACCATGAATGGCTTGATAGCTAAAATATGCAGGAAAAGAGGACTCGAGTATGTAATATTGTTATTATGTAAGTGTAATCAGTAAACTTTTTTGTTTACCACTACATGTGTTTATTTTATTTATTTATCTCCTCACACCTATTTATACCCACTTATAGGTTATTTCCAGTTATATAAGTTATTCATGGGTTAAATTGTCATGGGGAATTGTCAGTGAATGGAATTCATTACCAGAATGTGTTGTTAATGCAAGTAGTGTTAAGGATTTTAAGATTCTATATGATAAATATGTTGTCAGTTGAACGAACCTCCCATGATGAGTCTGCTTACTCCATGTAGCATGTAATAATAATAAGAATGTGGGCAGGAAGCATTTTCAATGAATGTCATGCAGAGATGGCATAGTTTCCCCTTCTGGAATTTTTTTTTTATCCCAGAATGCATACAAATCAGCTAGAACACACATTATTAACAGACATAATATAGTGACTTCATAATCTTAGTTGTTTCAGCTATAATTCTAAAAAAAAAAAGATATATATATGTAGTGTATGATTTCAATGATAGGTATTGTATGACCTGCAAAGGATCCTCCTTCAATGAATCTCTGAAATCTTTTGGAGAGGCCTATATAATAATACTTTTGATAATGCTATACTACAATCTGCATCAATATTAATATCATGAATGAGTTTATTAAGTGAAATCTCTTTTGTGGCGTTTATTATTGATGTTAAATATTACTTATGATTATACTGAAAGTAAATTTCATTATTTTATTATTATTATTTTTAAATTTTAGTACAGGAAGATATGGTGCAGTTATATATAATTTTGAGAACACACGTAATGTCATATATACAGCTCGGCCCCAGCTTTGCATGTGGAAAGCAAACATTAATGGTACTGTAGAAGAAAGCTTATTCTGGAGAAAAGCATTTTCTTTTGTTCACCCTCAGATACATCTTTTGGCAGAAACTAGAGAAATATCACAAGAAAAAACAGTTCCACAGTTTGGATTGTTGTTAGTGTACAATCATCAATTTTTGTTATCTTGGGATAGTCAAGTACTGTTTGTTATTGATCCTCATCAAAATTTTATTGTTGCTTCATGTGACATGACTTCAATAGTAAGTGTTGCTACGTGTGCAAATGAAATTTTTGTTCTTCGAGGATGCAGACATTTAATAAGAATAGGAACTCAACCTGATAAGTTGGAGGCTGATGGAGGTAAGCTGTTAGAATATATAAATGTTATGCATATATAAAATGAAGTGATAATGATAAAAAATAAACTAAACGGTAGTGTTAAACTATGATATCATACCTTTTATGTATAGCTTAGTTTTTGATTAAGGTTTTCAAACCGTTTGTAATCAGTGATTAAAAAAGCTGTATGGTGTGTTACTACCATATGTTCTGAATAAGTCAGTTCCTTTCTGAGATTAAATTGCGATGTATTTAATAAGCCAAATGCAAGTCAAATTTCTTATGATATTATAATTCTAGAATATTTACATAAGAATAATTTAAAGAAAGGTTTTTATAACTCTGGGACCTTGGATAGGGATTTACTGACATATTTTTAGGCATGCTTGCAAGTGAATAGCAACTATCACGTCTATCCATCTGTTTCTCTGAAGTTTATTTATTTGTCAAAGTTTTCTGAAAATAATTACATAGCACATATGAAAGTGAATAATAATAATCAAATTGTTGATATATACCCACATGGATTTTCTGAATATTGTGATAGTTTTTATGATGATCCTATATGTGAGAGGTTAGTCAACCTGTAGGACATTGGTACTGTAAATAAGCAAAGGAATATCATAGTGATATGGTATGCTTGGTTTTTCACTTGTATCACCTTGACATATCTTTTGGAGAACCAAGGCTAGATAGAGGACAGGAATTTATGGTGGATTGGGTAATAAATGTTTCTATACCACTAAGAATTACTTATGTGATTTGATCGGTATATATGATTGGATCAGAAGGCCCAAAACAATAATCGAGCTAAAGGAAAGAAGTTATGAAGATCATCCTACTTGGTATTGTTGTAATTCCAAACAACACATGGATAAGAGTTCATAGTGAGGAATTTATGGAGACAACACACGTGTTAGAATAATTACTGTATTTATCATTAAGAAAGTAACATTCAACGTTTTGATTTGTATTGAGGTCATCATCAGGAAAACATATATATATATACAGGATACAAGCTACATGACAATACACTACACAAAAGTAAGATAAATCTAAATGTTTGTTAATCATTTACCCTAGCCTGACCTATGGTGGAAAAAAAAACATTAACTACATTAAAAAATTTCTAAAGTCCTCTCGTATTAAGATTTTCTTCTGTTTGGGGCTGTTCTGCTATACAGGTTGAAGATGGGTCCTCCAAATTCTTGGAATAATTAATCCATCATTCTTGATGGATTAATTATTCCAAGATTTGAAACAATGATAAAACAGATTTGATGCTGTTTCATCATTTCACAGGCTTCTTTGATTTTCTTTCAAACCAGGTTTTGGTGCAATGGAGGGACTTAGTGCCTTTCCAGTCAATTCTGTGACATTTGGAATGCATGGTCTGACAAGCCAGTTTTAGTGGAGATATTTAATGTGGTGTTTGTGTTCATCTTTTCTAATCAGGATGGTGTGTCCTGTTTCCCCTATGTAAGGTAAGTTTGGTACATTGAATTTTGTAAACACCCCTGAGCGGGCAAGATATAGAAGAGGATCTTTGTAAGAGCTAAGTAAATTTTTTAATTTTTTGCAGGGGGGGGGTTGAAGGTTGTCTTAATTTTGTATTTAAGTAGTGTTCTATCTATTTTTTCTGAAATGCCCCTGTGGCTAGAATACCATAGCCATACCATATGTTAGGGGCATTGTTGTTCAATTTTTATGTTAATGATATTGGGATGGGTTTAACTAGTGATATGTAGCTGTTTGCAAATGATGCAAAATTGAGGAGAGTAATGCAGAGCCAAACTGATGTCATAGTCTTACAACAGGACTTGAATAAATTGCATGACTAGAGTGGTTATGATGCCATTGTATGAGGCCTTGATCAGGTCTCATATGGATTAATGGGCACACATTTGGTTGCTGGGTTTTCATGGTGATGAGAATATGTTGGAAAGGGTCCAGAGAAGATTCACAAAGGTGGTGAGTGGTCTTTGGAATATGGAGTACGAGGATAGATTGAGAGAATGTAAGTTGCAAAGCCTCATGAATAGGCAGAAGAGGGGAGGGATATGATTGAGACATATATGATAGTCAGGGGTTGTTATCTGGTTGACATGGAAGAGATTTTTCATAGAATGGAAGAGGGGAAGTTAGAACAAGAGGTCATCGTTGGAAACTGTGTAAGGAAAGTGTGAACAGAAGGAGTGAGAAGAAGGTTCTTTGCATGGAGAGTGATTGGTGAGTGGAATGCATTGCCTGAGTGTGTTGTGAATGTAGGCACATTGAATCAGTTTAAAGCATGGTTGGATGAGTGTTGTGTGCAATAGTGTGTACCTCCCATGATGAATCTGGAGGTCAGATATTAATAATAATAATAACATTGGCATGTTGTATGTATTTTTAAATATCACACCTTGAACATCTTGGAGAGATGAAGATTTAGCATCAGAGTTAAGAGTCTCATCAATGGTAGGTTCCACTCTTACATGCCCGGCTCATAACTCGAATTAAATGAATTCACTGTCTCCCTGCACTCACCACACTCTCAGTCAATGTATTCCAATCACTCGGCACTCTCCATGCAAAAAATCTACTCCTCATCCCCTTGCTCACACCCACCATATACAGCTTTCAGGAATGGCCTCTCTCTTTCCCACCTCCCCCTTGTCTCCAGATGTTCTATGTGAAAAATCTCATCCATGCTAATCTAGTAATTACCTTTTACCAACTTATATGTATCAATCATGTTTCCCCTTTCTCTTCTATCCACTAGGCTCTGTAATTTGCATTCTCTCAATCTGTCCTCATATTCCAGAGAACAGAAACCAACTTAGTCAGTTGTCTCTGGATCCTCTCCAACATTTCATCATCCTTTTGAAACCTGGCTACCAAAACTGTGCACGGCAATTCATATGCAGCCTGATCAAAGTCTTCTACAGTGAAATCAAAAACATCCTTTTTATCTACATGTCAGCATTCTCCTCATCATTTCCGTAATCCACTGTGTCGTCCTTACAATTTTAACAAATATCCACAAAATTTCAAGTCCCTATCCTCCATAACCCCCCAAGCCCTTCATCTCCTCCAAAATATCCCCACCAGTTGTATAGTCTACATGCCATCTTTGCTTCTCAAATTTTAAAACCTTGCACTAAACTGACAGTCCACACACTCTCCCATTCAGACAGTCTATTTAGGTCCTCTTGCAAAAGCTACCACATCTGCACTACTTCTCATAACTCTCCCCAACTTTGCATCATCTGCAAACAACTGTATATCACCATTTAAGCCTTTTCCACTGTCATATACAAACTAAACAACAGCAGTCCCAAAAAAAACCCCTGATGCACACCACAGTGACTTTCCTCTTCTGAATGGTATCAACAACCTGTTGATGCCAATCTCCAATCCAGCGCACTAATCTACTATCCAACTCCATTTGTTTCCAGTTTAACTACTAATTTGTCATGTGGAAGTCTATTGAAATTCTTTGGAAAATCTAAATATACCACTGTATATGCATCTTCCTTGTATAATGTGTTCGTCACCTTGTTATAATAAGTAAGTAATTATTTATAATTAATAAGTAATAAGTAATTATTTATAATAAATAATCAGATTGCTAAACACTATTTGCCTTTAGCAAACCCATGCTGTCCATTAAAGAGAATTCTACTGCTATCCACCCAGTTCTGAGTCCTTGTCTTCGCTAGCTTCTCCAACACCTTGACCACAACTCCATACAAGCAGATTGGTCTATAATTTGAAGCCTTAGTTTTATCACCTCCTTTATGAAATAGAGCAGAATAATTTTTCCATCTTTCCATTCCTTTAGGACCTGGGCTAATCTAAGACTCGTATTAAAAATGGACATTAATGCTGTTGTTAACTGTCTGGAACATTCTGTCAAGATACACTGTGATATATCATCAAGTCCCACTGCCTTCTTCATATCAAGTTTACTCAATTCCTTATATACCTTATACACCTCCTGCTCACTCACCATCATTGGTTCCTCCCCCAATTCCCACTTGTTTCAAGTTCTGCATTATGTTACGATCACAAGGGTGGAATACTTGAATGAACTTCCTATTACACACTTCTACTATATCCTCCTCAGTGTTTATCATTCTCCCATTATCACTGACCAACATCATCTTCCCATAATCATTCTTCCTTTTACTGTCCACATATTGAAAAAACTCACTAGGATTTCTTTTAACATCATTTACTAACCGCTTCTCACCCTGCACTTTTTGCTACCCTTACTGAGTGAGTCACTTTCCTTGCTTGCTCTTTGTACTCCTCATGTAATTGTTTATCTCCACTCATCTTGTGCCACCTCTACAATGCCTTTTCTTCCAGATTGCACACTTCACCTCTTCAGTCATCCATTTTAAATCTACCTTATTTAATCTGCTGACCTTTGGAATACACTCAGTCATTGCCTCTGCCAGATAATTCCTGAGTAGTGACCAAGCAGCACTGATTTCTTTCCATGCAATTCCTCTTTCCAATGATATCACTGCAAGCTGTCTCCTCAGTTTGTCATAATCACCTGCTTTATAGTTATACATAAATCCCTTTCTCACAAAAGTCCTGATATGGCTGGCCACCACCCAAGTGATCACTTCATGATCACTTTCACCAACTGGAGAAGATGTGACACTTTATTTACAAGAAAAATCTTCTGATGAGATAATCAAATCATACCCTTGATCCATGTGTGGTCTTTGTTATGTATGGCTTAAGGTAGTTATCCTTTAAAAACTCAAGAAGTTCATTCTCTTTGGTTCCTGATGCCGTCTCTTCATTCCAGTTTATATTAGCATAATTGAAATTGCCCATAGTGATCACTCTTTTCTTATTAGCCAGCCCAATTTGTCTAGACATTTCCTTCTCACTGCCTTCCACATTACCAGTTCTATAGTAACATCCTACTAAACAATTTTGTCCTGTCCACTTTCATTTTGTACCATACTGCTTCAAACCAATGTCAGTATTTGCTTCTTGCATCTCCACCCCAGATAAGCATAGCTGGTCTGCAATCATCAATAACACTCTTCCTCCCTTTTTGCTTTGTCTGTCTTTGCAAATGACTACATATCCCTCTATCTCTATTCCTGTCAGAATGCCATCCTCTTTCAACCACTTATACCAACAAGTTTTGGGCAAATGAACTCCATCAACACTACAATTTCATTCCTCTTGTTTTGAATATTTCTAACATCTCTAAACATACATACTGGCTCATTTCTGTTTCTATAACATGTCCTGTTAATACTAGGAAGAAGTTTTACTAACCCCACTTCTCGGACATGACTCCTCTACACTCTCCCCTGTTCATCCCTATTCATTCCCATCACTGATATTACACCCCTCCCCAGACCTAAATGTCATCCCTACATCCTTGACTGTCTTAATCTGTTCTTATGCATCACACATCTACTCCTGAAAACATCATCTACACTTTTCATGCGGTGTCCCTCTGTCCACCCTGACCGCCCTCATTTTCCTGTCCACTCTGTGTTCCTTCTCTCTCTTATGCTGCTCTCCATTCACAAACTTGTTTACCTTACTCTCCTGCTCTTCCACAATGCCTCTTGCTCCCTTATGTCTTACATTCACCTCAGTCATTCTTTCTTGCAGCAACAGTTTCTTCAATGAAGTTCATGCTTGTAATGCAACTGAATTCATCTAATCTATCTATCTATCTATCTATCTATCTATCTATATATATATATATATAACGTGCCTTTAAATTTACCATGCAAAATCATGCTCACACCACGAGGCTGCTAGCCTCATGGTCATCCAAATTCTCTTAATGATCTGTGTGAGAATGTGAAAGTTTTATTTTCCCACCAAATACGACATCATTGCTACAACCCATGGACATGAGCATCATTGCGACTTTCAAGGCCTATTTTCTTAAAAATACATTCTCAAAGACAGTAGAAACAACAACGGGAGAAAATGCGATTACACTCCACGAATTTTGGAAAATATTTAACATTAAACACGCAATTGAGAACATTCAGGACTCGTGGGAGCATGTGTCTTCTAGTTGCATGAAAGCTGTTTAGAAAAACCTTCTGCCAGAATGTGCTAATGACTTAGATTGTTTTCAAAATTCTGTGAACAACGTGGTCAAAGAAATCGTTGCAATTGATGAAGACCTCGGTTTTGATGGTGTTGATGCAGAAGATGTTAAAGAATTATTGGATTCAAATTCAAAAGATTTCAGTGAAAACGATCTTCTTTAAATTGAACAATGCACATATGAAGACAACGAACAAATGGAATGTGAAGATGAGGTTCCAAAGGAAATAACAGTTAAAGAACTGGATGGAATATTTCGCAGTTTAGAATTGCTTAAGCAGCAAGTAATGGATATGGATCCAGATGTTAATCAAAAAATGCTTGTTTGCTGAGGTCTGGAGAGTCATTTTACTTGTTATCGTAGAATTAATGCCAATAAGAAAAAACTAAAACTGTTCAAATGACCTTTATAACTTCTTTTGATTAAAAAAAAATTGCAGTAACTAATGTAGGTACAAGTATTTATTAAACATTTACTTTGCATTTATTTTTTATCTTTCCTAAAAGAGTACCATATAAAACAAACTATTAGTAAATTAATAATTCAGGGACAAATTGTACTTTTTACCATTGATTATTAGATTTGATTAATGCGATTTAGATATATGTGATAACATCAAGGGATTAATTAACCAAGTTAATCGAGGGATACCTGTATTTTATTTTATTTTTTTCCCCATTTCATATTGAAACTGTCATTAGAAGAGCACTGTAGTACAGTGACATGTATCATAACTTGACAATTTTAATTATGTGACCTAAAGAACATTTTAAGATATAAAATTTATTATATAATTTTCCTCTGTTTTTTAACAGACTTTTAATAAACAGACTTCCATAAGAATATTCATTAAAAAAATTTTTATGATGAAAGACATTCTAAGCATAAATTTTTACAATTACCATTTAGTCCATTATATTGTCTATTGGCCTTTGTATGGAATAATGTGTAGTCTTGAAAAGGTGAAATGATGGGCCACTTTCCATGATGTCTGATATAATTCTAAAGATATTGCCCATAATGTCTGCCAGAAGTAGTGAGAAAACATAACTCATACCGTTGTTCTGGAATGCAAATACGGTTTTTAGTCACTTCCAGTAAGGGAGTGGACATCATGTCTGCCTATGTTTGTTCAATCCTTGATAGTTTCTTCCAGTCTCATGATTGAATGTGTTGGCTTGGAATCACTAACATCCAGAATCACCAACAAGTTGGCTGAGTAGTTAGCATATCCACTCTCCAACAAACAGGCTGTGGGTTCAAATCTACCATGGACTGAATGTTTGATTGTCTTTAGGTGGGAGATGAATTTCATCACCTGGTATGAGACTACTGTAGGCCTGAATTGTGTGCAAATAAAAATTTGCACATGAAATATCTTAGGACTAGGCTACTTATATACAGCAGTTGACTTCACATCAAGTTGCTCTATATCCATAATGCACATGTGTGTATGATCATTGTGGGTGTTAGTTGCCCCCCAGAGTGTTTCATCTTTTATTGAAGGGACAGTTTGTTCAAAATCCTGTCAATGCAGGAAATTTTTATAATGGCTTTTCATTAGGTGAATTAGATTTACTCTGTTACCCTGAATTGTGTGCAAATAAAAATTTGCACATGAAATATCTTAGGACTAGGCTACTTATATATAGCAGTTGACTTCACATCAAGTTGCTCTATATTCATAATGCACATGTGTGTATGATCATTGTGGGTGTTAGTTGCCCCCCAGAGTGTTTCATCTTTTATTGAAGGGACAGTGTGTTCAAAATCCTGTCAATGCAGGAAATTTTTATAATGGCTTTTCATTAGGTGAATTAGATTTACTCTGTACAAAGATGGCAGGATATTTCCCCCTGTTTCAACTCATGTTTTTCATTCCACAAAACAGGCAGATTAGTCAGAAGAATACATGCAATTCACAGACAGTTTGCATTTGTAAAAGAGAATCTCAAGGGTTGTTCCTATATTGGGAAAGGTCTAGTGAATCTTTGGAGCATGAGAACTTCTGAAAAACACAAATTCCTGTATTATCAATCTGTCTGGCTGAATAATATGATATAATAGAAGGACGATACAATCTCTGCAGCACAATTGAAACCTGTGGGACTTCTGTAGTTAATTGAAACATATCACAGTGGATAACTTTATTAATCAATATATTACAGATATTTCATTTTACATCTTGTAAAATGAGGATAGAAGAACACCGTTTTTGATGCCATACCACATCGGCCAAAACTAAATCATAATGATTGCCTTCAGTTCAAAGAAGGTTTAAGTAAGTTCTGTGATTCTCTTAGCATTTATCCTAACAATTTCATGACTGTACGTGTCATGAAATTGTTAGGATAAAAAAAGATTTCCATTGTTATTGCACACTTCACTGTCTTATTTTATTCTAATTACTATTAGTGTTCTTCTGTCCATACTGAAGATATTTTACAAGGATAAAACTAAATATCTGTAAAGGTATTGATTAAGGAACTTATTTACTGTGATATATATGCTTCAGATAACAGTCTCTGGAGAAGTCCTGTTTAACCGTTGGACCCAAAAGTAGGCAAAATATCCTAGTACACATTGAATTAGCATTTAAAAACATGATTGGAAGCCACAAATGATTTGCCATTTGTTAATCAGATATCTACTTCTTAAAATTAGCAAAGCAATTTTAGGAAGAAGAGAAGCTCACTATCCACTTCTTGCTTTTAACATTTCAAAGAAGATGTAGCATCTGTCATATAGCATTTCTTGATTGTTGATTAACAAGTGTTTGAGTGACTTCTAAAATCAGCCATTATTCCTTCACTCTCATCTTCTTCAAAATGTAGATCCTATCTTCCAGGACTGTAGAGAGTTCATCTTTTTTCTAATTGATGCATAGTATGTCTCTCTTGAAAAAGATAATCCAGATGGTAGGAGAATTGTAATTAAATTACAATTAAGTTTGAATGAAATGTATTATAGACACTTTCTGCTTAGTCTTCTCAGGATTGGAACTGAGGCTACTTATCATGCTAACTGCTGTTACAAGCCAAAGAATCTATAAATTTACACAGAGTTCTGTGAAATTCCCATTACATTATTTACAACTATACTGGTAGTCTTTATCTTCTACGATACTAGAGGAACAGACTCTTCTCTAATAGCCATACAGTTTTCAACTTTCTTTAAGAAAGGCTCAAGAATCAGAGGATTAAAAAAAAATAAAAGGACTTAGTGGGTGTCTTCATCAGTCTTCTTCTACATCATTACTAACTACCTATCAACAATTTTCCTCCAGATTAGCATGTTATCCATTAATATTTCTATATTATCAGACCTTATATTTCTGTTTTCCAAGGAACTTTTTTGCTCTATCAATTCACCTACATCTTGGTCTTCCTGTGGATCTTTTTTTCCTCTTAAATTCTCAAGTGTTAGTAGTGCATGGGATATAGTTAAGGGTCATGTTGAGGGAACAATATTAAATTGTATACATAAGGTAAGGAGGGTTAATTAAATAGGAGTTAGATGGATGGGTAATATCATTAAGAGGAGCTGCAGAAGAAAAAAATGCTGTATAGGGTATATAAGAAGAAAGGTGACCAGCAAACCCACGAACAGTACAAGACTCAAGCAAGAAAAAAGTTACCAGCATGGCAAGGAAGGCAAAATCAAATTGTGAGAAGAATTGCCAAAAAGGCCAAGAAAATCCCAAAGAGTTCTTTTGTTATGTGGCAAGAAAGAGGAAAATGACTATGGAAGATTAACCTTAATGAGGATGATGGTCAGGAGGAGACAGAAACAGATATAATAGTTGAGTTACTGAGTGACCACTTTGCAAGTGTATCATCCTAGTGAGGTTACTAATTTAACATATGTGACAGACACTGATGTGGGAACAGAGGTGGAGGTTCTTAGGATAATGCAGAATTTCAATGTAAATACGGTTATGGGATTAGATGGGATATCAGCTAGGATTTTGTAAGAATGTACAAGGAAACTGGCAATGCTGGTCCACTGGAATCTATCCCACAAACTGGAAATTGGCCTATATTCAGCCCATTCCCAAGAAGGGTAACAAGTCATTGCCATCCAATTATCACCCTATCTCGCTTACCTCAGTCCTGTCAAAAGTAATGGAAAAAATCATAAATTTCCAACTCCTACACTATCTTGAAGACACTCGCCAAATAAATGACCGCCAGTTTTGGATTCTGCCATTGCTGATCAACAGGAGATCTACTCACACACGTCACCCATCTCTGGACAAATGCCAAGGAGAGGTTTGGCGAATCTCAAGTGGTTGCACTAGATATCTCCAAAGCCTTTGACTGGATCTGGCACAAAGGCCTACTAGGCAAACTACCATCATTCAGTCTGATCCAGGACTTCTGTAGTTGGATTGCCAGCTTTCTGTCTGGATGCACACTGTGTATGTGATGGTGGACGGCTCCCTATCCTCTCACCACTCAATTAATGCATGGGTCCAACAAGGTTCTGTTCTCTCACCAACCCTCTTCCTGCTATATATCAAGGACCTACTGCAATTGACCTCCAATCCAATACACAATTTTGCAGATGACAGCACAACACTACACTCCTCACTTGCATTTGATACGCCTTATCCTTCACAACTCACCTCAACCTATAGAACATCAACCACCACCACCCTCAACTCCGATCTCCAAACCATCCTACAATGGGGTTTGGATAACTTCATAAATTTCAACGCCAATAAAACCCAGTTCTGTACTATTTCCCATAAAAAAGAATCGTTTTTTCCCAGCATCCTTTTTGACGATACCCAAATTTCCAGACAGTTTGAGATCTCGCTTCTTGGAATCACCCTCACATCAAACCTCTCCCAACATAAACATATGTTGGGAGAGGTTTGATGTTCGGGGGTGAAGTAGCGTCTTGAGCAAAAGAGAAATCCTAGTTTTTTTGAGGCTGAGGATGCAATGGTTGTGCTCAAGACGCTACTTCACCCCCGAACAGCTACTAACATTATACAAATCACAAATCCGCACAGCTTTTAATACTGCTCCCACATATGGGGTGGGGCCCCCTAAAAGCTCTCTCAAAATGCTTGATTCAATACAGAGGAGAGCAGTTAGACTTATCAATGATCCATCCCTTACCAACTCTCTGCCCCCACTTTCACACAGACATATGGTCTCTGCAGTATGTATATTCTACAAATATTTCAATGGGAAATGCTCATCCGAAATAACATCAATAATTAATCTGCTCAGTACTAAGCTCATTGGAACACATGCAGCTGCTGCACAACAGCCCTTCACAGTACACCTAGAAACAAACAGAACAAGTTTCTTTTCCTCTTCCTTCATCCCTGCAACTGCTGCACTGTGGAACAGTCTCCCACCTGCTGTGTTTCCCAAGGAATACAATTTAAAGTCATTCAAATCAAATGTAAACAAATTCCTTCTTTCCACCCACTACCCATACATGGGTAGTGGATTGTACTTAATGTACTATAGGTTGACCAACCAACCTCCTGTGTATGGGCTCAATATTTAAAAAAAAATGCCTTTGACTAGGCTCTTTAATTTAAATCTTAGCTCTTGCATTCCAAGGGAGTGGAATGAGGGCAAAATAATTCTTTTGCACAAGGGAGGTTCTAAGACTGCTGTAGCAAATTATAGATGCAATCAGTATCTCAGGCGTGGTCAGAAAAGTACTGGAAAAATGATCAAAAATAGAATTCCTGAATGGGTAGATAAAAATATGATACTGTATGAGAGTAACATTGCTTTGTGAAGGGTCAGTCATGTCTTAGTAATTTACTGACTTTTTTACAATAGAAGAACAGCCGAGTTGGATAACAGAAATGCCTACACAATGATTTTGTGGATTTGCAAAGGCATATGATGGAATACCGCATGGAACTCTGTTATGCAAATTAGAACAAATGGATGGACATGACACTGATTATGTGAATAAGGTTGCTGGACAGATATTAAAAAATGGTATATGGAGGGACAGAATTGAGGCTAAAACAGGTAACTAGTGGTGTGCTGCGAGGTTCAGTGCTTGGACCATTGCTGTTTAATTTGTACATAAATGATATAGGAAATAACTTGAAAGGAAATATTCAGTTGTTTGCTGATGTTGCAAAATTAGGCAAAGTAATAGTTAATGAAGACAAGGTGAAGAGCTTACAGGACAATTTAAATAGGCTATCAGTATGGGCAAAAGATAATGGGAATCGGCTTAATGTGAAAAAATGTAAAGTTATGCATTTTGGGAAAAATAGATTACAAGCCATGTATCATATTGATGACACTGTACTCCAGGAAATAGATGAAGCTAGAGATTTAGGAGTGGTGGTAGACAGAGAGTTTAAGTTTAAAAAATATATTGCTAAGGTTGCTAAGGTATCCCATAATATTTGCTTGGCTATTGAAGAACACATTAACATAATAAATTTGGTTTAATCCTTTATTCAAGTGTAAGCAAACAAAGTTTGTGCCTGAAGTATCTTCAGGACTGAGGCAACTCGTAATAAAGGTGGACCAAGCTCTCATCACTCCTTGTCTCAGTATCTCTCATAATGCAAAGCACATCTCCTTGCAGACATGTATAATGCATTAAGGGAAGGGCCATTACCCAGACCAGTTTCGACCTTTATTGAGGTCTCATCAGTGGGAGCCAGATCCAGAAGTGGTGATACTAAGGCAGAAGCAATGGAGAGGTCATATTTACCTATATGAGTTGCCAAAAGGTGTACCACCTTATTTGCTTACACTTGGATAAAGGTTAAACTAAATTTAGTATAGTCTAACCAAGTGAAAAAAACTTCCATCTTTCTCTAAATCCAGAGTAATTTAATAATAAGGTGGTACACCTTTTGGCAACTCGTATAGGTAAATATGACCTCTCCATTGCTTCTGCCTTAGTATCACCACTTCTGGGTCTGGCGCCCGCTGACGAGACCTCAATGAAGGTTGAAACCGATTAGAAGCTTGGGTGGATGAATGGCACTGCTGTAGCCCATGAAGTTTTAACTGAGGCTTGGCTGTTGCTGTCACCCAGGTCCTGGGTGGAGGGGGGCGGTAATGGGTAATGCTGTAGCCTGTGAAGTTAACTCAGGCACGGCTGTTGCTGTTACTCCTCAGATGACATATGAGC
The DNA here is from genome assembly GCF_054136105.1 of Typopeltis vanoorti. NCBI lineage: Eukaryota > Metazoa > Arthropoda > Arachnida > Uropygi > Thelyphonidae > Typopeltis > Typopeltis vanoorti. The sequence continues at coordinate 94,751,073 of NC_143558.1, read as the reverse complement.
AAATGAATGGCTCTGCTTGGTGGCGGGGTGAGCCTGCCACGGTGTAGAGCCAACTGGTTCTGAGAGTTTTTCTTGGTGGCAGGGTGAGCCTGTTGCTGAGGGTAACAATGCTGAGTTTTTGAAGTTTGATCTGTACTTGAACATTCAATAAAGGTCAAAACCACTCTGGGTAGTGGCCCTTCCCTTAATGCATGGCATTATGCATGTCTGCAAAGAGATTTTCTTTGCATTATGGAAGATACTGAGACAAGGAGTGACGAGAGCTTGGTCCACCTTTACCATGAGTTGCCTCAGTCCTGAATATACTTCAGGCGCAAACTTTGTTTGCTTACACTTGGATAAAGGATTAAACTAAATTTATTATAGTCTTACCAAGTGGGAAAAAAACTTCCAACATCTTTCTCTAAATCTAGAGTAATTTAATAATAAGGTGGTACACCTTTTGGCAACTTGTATAGGTAAATATGACCTCTCCATTGCTTCTGCCTTAGTATCACCACTTCTGGGTCTGGCTCCCACTGACGAGACCTCAATAATGGTCGAAACCGGTCTGGGTAGTGGCCCTTCCCCTTGATGCATAGCATTATACATGTCTGCAAGGAGATGTGCTTTGCATTATGGTAAAGGTGGACCAAGCCCTCATCATGAGTTGCCTCACTCCTTCAGTCCTGAAGATACTTCAGGTGCAAACTTTGTTTGCTTACACTTGGATAAAGGATTAAACTAAATTTTTTATAGTCTAACCAAGTGGGAAAAAACTTCCAACACATTAACATGTAGAGATACAGAAGTTGTTATTCCTCTTTATAAGGTCTGGATTATTGTGCTCAAGTCTGTTCTCCGGTTTCTTGGGAATGAGGAAGCAGTGGAGAAGATTCAGAGGTGCATGACCTGTGGAATGTTTCCTACGAGGATAGATTGAGGGTGTGTGGATTGCAAAAGTTGGTCGATAGGAGAAAAGTTATTTTAAGTTGCTTAAAGGGTTTTATAGGATTGATGCAAAAGAAATGTTTCAGCACTTGGCTGGAGGGGCCAGAACAAGGGATCACCCTTGGAAGTTGAATAAAGGTGTGGTTAGTAGGGATGTGAGGACTAGAATTTTTGCTTGGTGAGTTGTGAATGAGTGGAATGGTTTGCTGGAGTCATTTGTAAGTGCTTTGTCTATTAATCAGTTCAAGGAGAGGTGTGATAGATTGTGTGGATAGATTGGGTCTTCTGCAGTGAGCCTTTAGACCCAATGGAGGAGCGCATGTAATAATAATAATAATAATAATTCAGTTTAAGTGACCAATATCGCATATGATTAGCTCTGCTAACACGTTCCTGAATACTATCAATGTCAAGTTCTTTCCTACTAGCCTCATTTTTTAATATGATTCTGCCATTCATGCCATCTGTTCAGTCCCCTAATCTTTCTCATGACTCTCATCTGTGGTCTCCAGTCTTATGATTAAGAGTTTTATTTCTAACCAAGCTCTCAGATCAATGAGTTAAAATTGGTTTAAACAAAGCTGTATACAGCTAGTTTAGTGTTTTGACTAATCTCCCTCTTATTCCATATACATTTTTTCAGTTGACTTCCTACCATACCAGCTTTACTATTTCTGCTATCTCTTTTCGGATTTAATTTGCCATCACTAAAAATTGTGTCTAAATCGCTGAAATATTTTACTTGTTCTATAGGTTCTCCATTCAGGATGCATTTGATTTGTTCAATGTTTCTGCCTATTTTCACTGTCTTTGTCTTTTTAATGCTGGTTTTCATACCAAATTTATTACAGCAGTTATTCAGTTTGGTCAGGGGAAATCCTGTGGTCTCAGTCTTGTCTTGGATTTATTTAGGAGTATATGAGACCAACATTTCCAGCCTTGATATGAGGTTTAATACTGCTTTCCTTCATGTGGTCCATATGAAGGAAAGTCATATGTTGCACATATGACTTAACATCAAACTGTTTTCCTGTACCTCTTTCAATTATAAATGCTGATTTACAACTCAAATAGAGACTATGTATTGCTTCATATAATGTCTCATTTACACCATATAACGGGAGTGTTTTGAACATCTTTCCTCATGGTACCTTATCGTATGCCTTTTCCAGATCTGCTAAACTTAAATACAGATGCTTGTTATATTTCTATGATTTCTCACCTATTTGTCTTAAAGTGAAAATCTGATCCTGACAACCTCTCTTTGGCCTGAACCCAGCTTGTTCTTCTCCAAGCTTTTCGTCCACAATTTTACTTAGACACTTCTCAAGAATACTTGCATAAATCTTACTAGAAACACTCAGTAGAGAAATTCCTGTTTAATTCTCATATTCGGCTTTTTTTCCTTTTTTATAGATGGGTGCCATGAACACTCTATTCCAATCATATGGAATTTGACCCTCTGACCAGGCCTTCTGAATTATGTAGTGTAGCCACCGTAAAATTTTTATATTTTATACCTCCATATTTTAGCATTTCTGATAAATTAAAGATGCCAAAAAAATATAGTTGTGGTTTCATCCTTTATCCAAGTGTAAGCAAATAGTTTGTGCATGAAGTAACTTCATGACAGTGCAACTTGTATATAGAGGCTAATCACTTTACATCAGTTACTTTAGTATCCTATAATGCAAAGCACATAACCTTACAGACATGTATAATGCTATGCATTATGGCTTCCACTTTCCATAACATTATGGACAGTGGGAGCCAGACCCAGAAGCGATACCCAAGTAATTATATAATATTATATAATATAACTTAGTTATATAACATAACCAAGTTGGAAAAACTTTCAACATCTATCCAGAATATTTTTAATAATAAGGTGTGACACCTTTTGGCTACTTATGTGTGGAAATATGACTTCTGCATTACTTCAACCTTGATATCTCTTCTGGGTCTGGCTCCCACCGATGAGGCATTATAAAGGTTGAAACTGATCTGTATAGTGGCTTTTCCCATAATGCATAGTATTATACATGTCTGTAAGGATATGTGCTTTGCATTATTGGATACTAAGGCAATTGATGTGAAGTTATTAGCCTCTATATACGAGTTGCCCTGTCATGAAGTTACTTTATGTGCAAACGTTGTTTGCTTACACTTGGATAAAGGATGAAACAAAGAATATAATTTTTTGGCATCTTTAATGTATAATATAACCAAGTGGAAAAACTTTTAACATTTCTGGTCGAATATTGTCTACTCCATCTGCCTTTCCACATTTCACATTTGTGATAGCTTTCTGTACTTCAAGTACAGATAAATATTCTAGATGGCATTCCTTTTGAGTGTCCTACCACCATGCAGTCACTGCTGTTTTCATTTAGCAATCTTTCAAAATAATTACTCTGTAGATCAAAAAATCTTTATCCTCAGTTTTTGCTCCATTTATTATCTATAATTCTTTTATAGTACTCTTTCCTCTATTTCCGGGCTTTTTCAATAGCCTCCAGAATATTTTATTACCTTCCTGATATTTATTTTCAATGTTCTTACCAAAGTCTTTCCATGACTTTTGTTTAACTAATTTTATACGATGCTTTGCTTTCTTACATTTTCTTTGTAGTCCCTGAAAATACAAAATTTACTTGTCAGGAACTTTACATATGCTTTTTTATTTTCCGTGACTACCTGTTTAACTTTCTGAGTCCACCATGTCGTTCTGATTCTGCTATTCTTGCAGATTACCTCATCACTTGTCTCTGTGGCTGAATCAATCAAAGTTTTCTTTAGTATATGCCACTGAATCTCCATGGTTTGGTTCTTGTTTTCAAATTCTTTCAGTTTTTTTTTTAAAATAATGTTTGTATGTGTTAGTCTACAGTTCACATCTGGTAGTTGTTCAATTTTGATTTGTTTTAAAACTTTCTTACATACCCTTCTTTTCAATATAAAGTTCAGTTTTATTCTGCTCAATAATAAATGATCACCTCCTTTTTCAAATCCTCTATATACTCTTGTGTCCTGAACTAGTGGGAAAACATCACTTTTGACAATAACATAGTCACTGAGACTTTCTTATTCCTTACATCTTCTCTCCATGTAAATTTGTGCACATTTTTATGTTGGAACATGGTGTTAGTAATAACTAGTTCATGTCCTAAGCAGAAATCTAGTAGGTATTTACCATTATTATTAGCTTTGCTCTTTTCTCCAAATTTTTTTCAAAATATTCTTATATGTCTGGTAATCATTTCTTACTCTGCTGTGAAATTATAAACTTCTCACTGGTGGGATTCGCATTAAGCAACATCCAAGCAGAAAATATACATATAGTTTCTTCTGTACTAAGGAATCTTTTTCTCTTTATTTTTAACCTTCATTAAATTTTACTGTGGCATTAAAGGCAGCTTAATCATGCTGAAGCTTTTGAACTCTGTATTATTCAAAATTGAATAATTGGTTTCCAAATTTTTCTGAGTAGAGTCTTTTTCTATTTCAAAAGCCTCTGTAAATTTTTGTAATGGATAGGCAGAGGATAAGATTAGTTTTTTTTATCAACTTCTTTGGGAGTTTCTTGCTCTGACATTTTGATATAAGCAGAGTTAGGTATGAAAGGAGCTTACTCAATGGTAGATTATTTTTCATGCAAATTTAGCAATTGATTTATATCTTAAATCAAGATGTTTCATGCCACTTGGCTCGATATGTGTTTACTGAAGATTTACAACTCGCTACTGAAGAATATACAACTTCAGTAGAGACATCTCAACCACAAACTACAGTCATTGTCTTTTCCAAAGAAGATTCAAAATGTTCGTCTACAGTTAACAGTGAGCAGAGTTTCTTTTTAAACTCCTTTGGAAGGAGTTCATCGAGTACCGTAGGCATCTAATGATTTTTATAGCATCCATGTGCTGAATTTTTATTAAACTCTTGACATCTTGGGCTGTCTTCCCAATTGCAGCCTTTGTCTTAGTACAGTGAATCACAAAAAAAAAAAAAAAAAAATCAAATATGTTTACAGGATTTGGTGACATAGAACTCAGTTAGTGGATAAAAAATAAATCATGTTGATTCAGTTATTATAAATTTTTCATACTGATTAAAATATTTGATTCTCAGTTTGAACTGAGATGCATTATCTGGTCTTTCAGTTGCTAACTCGCTGCTGAAGAATGCACATCTCAATTGTCTTGCCTCTGTGGCCTGACATTTCACAGTCACAATGGAAAATTTATTCTAGTGGTAAAAGCAGGGGTTATAAAGCGAGTGGTTGTAAAGGGATCTACTGTATGCAGTAGCATCTGTTGATGCTACATACAGATGAAGAGTATAAGATATTATCCAGAAAATTGGCAAGCATAGTGAGGAAGAGAGGAAGTATAATCCTGACTGGTCAAAGGGAATCCAAGGAAGTATTTGTCTTTTGTGGCAAGTCAGAAGAGGAAATTCATGGAATAGTAATAGTAACAAAGTGAATGCTGTAGAGGAATCAGTGTAATTATTTAATTAGCACTTTGTCCTTGTATATTATGCTTGTGTAAATAATAATCTCCAACATCCAGAAGGAAGGCAAATCTCTCCGTAGCACAATTGGAAGAACGATGGTACATTGTGCCCTTCGATTGGGAAAGGCCTGAGTCGTGATGGAAGGAATCTTTATATGGACTTTTTCAATTGAAGGTGAGTTAGCCGATCTCATATGAAGGTAGCAGAGTTTTTCATCTCGCATACAGACAAATCAGCCCTTCAGAATACATGCAATTTACAGACAAATGATACTTGCTGTGGTGGTGTTGATTGGTAGTAGAGGTTCGGTAGTAGTGGAGATGGAGAATTGTACACTAGGTGTCCTCCCGCGATGAGTCTTCGGACTCCTTGGAGGTGTCACGAATAATAATAATAATAAAATGCTACAGAAACTAAAAGTGAATTAACCAGTGGTGTCGATAAGGCTGTAAAGCTCAATCATACATAACTATTTTTAATTAATGAGCAAAGAGTTGATGCTCTTTTATCTGGTTGTCTAATAAGAGGTTTAAGAAGGAGAATCCTAAAAGAGTGCCGCTGCCTAAAAGTGAAGCTTAGAAACTTTCCATTTATAGACAAGTCTATATTTCTGCAGTTGTTAATGTATTGGAGAGATTAGTTAGGATATAAAATATAGAATGGGCTTTGTAACCATAGTCTGCTTTGATGATCAGCCATAGTTTCTACATCATAGGTCTTGCTTTAGTACTCACCTTGAATTTTATGAAAAAAGAGACAAATCAGTTGGGTAAGGACTAATAACTTCATATATATGTGGTTAGTGTTTTGGACTCAGAGAAAGCATTTTACAGGCTGCAGCATGACAGATTGGTATACAAGCTGAGAGAAGCAGGGAGGAGTAATCAGAGAGTCAGATAGATATAGGGAACAGGTTGTTTGAAATCTACCAGCAAAATATGTGTGTGTGTGTGTGTGTGTGTGTGTGTGTGTGTGTGTGTGTGTGTGTGTGTGTGAGAGGGAAGTAGGATTGACATCTGAGAAAAGAGGGTAGATTATGTAGGTCACGGGATTTTGTTCTAGGGTCACTACTGTTGAACTTATATATTACTAATATTTCATGTGTTAAAATGATCAGTAAACATTTTATTTACATCTTTATTTTGTTTAAACATATATGTTGCAATGTGTCAATCTCACCACTTTATTAAAATGTGTGTTGTATGTGATTGTCCACTCCTATAAAAAACCACACAGGTTAAACTACAAGGTTAGATTCATACCAAGTGTATCATTTAAATATTTGGTTTCTTTCCAATATATTCACTAATTTGAAAGTATTAAAATATTTTAATATTTTAAAATTATTTTAGTATTAAAAGTATTTTAATATAAACAAAATAATTATCTTGTCTTATTTAAAAGTATCTTTTAAATAAGACAAGATAATTTTCTTTATATAAATCATTATTTTATAATGATTTATATAAAGAAAATTGCAAGAGATTCACTTTCACACTCACCCACTTGAATTTTAAATTCAGGAATTGAAAAAATCCAACAAAAAACAAAACAAAGAAAGTAAAATCCTTTACTTATCATCTCTAAGATTAAACAACTATATCTTTTTAATATCACTAAGCAACAAACAAACAAAGAAAACAAATTATTTTAGTAATCCTCTGTAGGACCTAACGACAATAGCCTTTTAATATAATCAGTCCCAATAAGGAATTTTTTCACACTGGCTCAAAGTTAAAACTCTTTACAAATAAAACAACTCATCCTACTTCTGTAGCTTCAGTATAAGCAATTCTTGGGGACATTTCCTTACTCCAGAAAATTAAGCATGAAAATGTGATGAGTGATGTGAACGTGAGTACAGAGTAAGAGGTGAAGCAAAACATTAGGAGAGAGAGAGTAATATAATAGATTAATGAGAATAGTAGTGCTGTGAGTGATAATGATAGATAGCATCAGAAGAGTTGATAATGATTGAGATGACATCTCTCCCACCAGTTGGAGAGAGTGACCATGTGGTTTTGACTTGGAAGATTAATAGACATGCAGGAGTATCAAAGAGACGGGAATATATGTGGAACTATAAGGCTGGTGATTATAATAGTCTTAGACATCAACTTGGGGAAGTTTCATGGAGGGAGGAATTGGAAGACCAGGATATCATCAGTGCTTGGGAAATTGTGAAGGAATATTTGTTAGCAGCAATAGTAAGTTGTATTCCACAAGTAAAGAAGAGGACACAATTTGGTGTAAAGTGGATGACAAACAATATTAAACAGCAACTGAATGTGAAAAAGAGGCTATGGAAGAGATATAAGGAGACAGGTGAAGAGCAGATACATGAAGAATATAAGACACACAGGCCAGGAGAGTGACTAGTATGGTAAGGAAGGCAAAACTGGAATATGAGAAGAGATTGGCCCAAAGATCCAAAGAAAATTGTAGGGAATTTTTTAGCTGTATGGCCAGCAGGAGGAGAAATGATTGTGGAAGAATGACATTGTGGGATGAAAATGGGAATAGAGTGACTGATGCAGAGGACATAGTGGAATTGTTCAATGAATACTTTATTGGTGTTTCCTCTCTTTTAACAAAATAGCTATAACAAAAATACTATTAATAAAATACTCCATAAAACAACAACAAAAACGAATCTAGATTACAGTAAAACCATAGCCATCCCGTACGTTAAAGGGTTATCAGAAAAAATCAACAACAGAATCCTACAACATTATAACCTCAATGCCACCTTTAAACCACCCACTAAACTTAAAACCATATTCAACTCCTCTAAGGATCCTCTCCTCCCATTAGCACATCCTGGAGTCTATTGCATCCGCTGCACCTGTAACTTACCATACATTGGTGAAACAGGACGGACAATCCCTATATGCAAGAAAGAACACATTAGACACATTAAATATAACCATTATGGTGAAGCAGGCCTCTCAGACCATGCGCTCAACACCTTACACCAAATCAACTGGAAAAGCACCTGCTCTTTACACCACACAAAAACCTGGTATGAAAGGAAATTTAAGGAAGCCTGCAAAATCCTGATAAACCACCCAAATATCAACAATGAAGATGGCATGAAAATTCCAAGGATCTGGATGGCACACATTCAGCCTACCTAATATATAAGATCCAGCATAAGTCAGGACTCTAGCCAATCTTCAGCTACTATTAGAAACCATTTCATACCAACTGGCTGGAATGTACAAGTATAATCATGATGTTAATATATGTATATAGATAGATACTTGTTGTTGTGCCCAATGTATTTCTACAACCAATAGATAACACTAATAATAGGACTCTAGCGTTGATGTATAATTTTTTTTTTCCACCAGAGGTCAGGCCAACGATTGTTGTAGCGGTTGGTCAGTATCTTTAACAAACCAGTTTGATTGTAGTGTAGCTTCTTTTCTGTGTATAGTTTTATGCTCCAGAAGATGACCTTGACATAAAGGTCGAAACGTCGAATGTAGATTTTAGTTATATTAAACTAAAGTTTTTATTCAAACACGGAAGTTGTCTCCATAATTTTCAAAAATGCACTTTATTGGTGTATTTCATCCTAGAGGAGTAAATTTTAATACTAGATGGCTAGGGCAGGTTCGAGGCTTAGAGGTGTAGGAGGAGAGCGTGTTCCAAATACTGAGTACTCTGGATGTCAGTAAAGCTGTGGGACTGGATGGTATTTCACCATGAGTTTTGAGAGAATGTGCTAAAGAATTGACAGCTCCTTTGACCTTGCTTTTCAATGAAAGTCTGGCTATGGGAAAGGTGCCCAGGGAATGGAAGAAAGATAAGATAGTGCCATTGCATAAGGGCAGTAGCAGACTGCAAGTGTCTAATTATAGGCCAGTCTGTGTATCATCAGTAGTTGTTAAGATCTTGGAGAAATTAGTGAGGGACCGTATACAGCATTGGGCAGATGAGGATAATGTTATCTGTCAGAGTCAACATGGATTTGTGAAGGGACACTCTTGTTTTATAATAAAGTTACAAGAGTAGTAGATGGGGAAAGGCATATACTGGCATTTTCTTGGATTTAGCGAAGGCATTTGACAGGATGCCACAAGATAAGCTGATATTTAAGCAGCACATGGGTTTGGATGTCAGGTTGGTCAACTGGATTCAGGATTGGATGTCCGATAGGTATCAGTGAGTTATGTATGATGGGGCAGTTTCAAGGAGGCAGAGGGTTACGAGTGGGGTCCCCACAGGACTGGGACCTATATTGTTTAACCTTTATATCAATGACATTGTCAGTGGATTGCAAACTGGTTTTGCCCCTATTACCACTGCCTTTTTTAAAAGTAAATATTAAGATTTTTGGTAGTGCTGTTAATATCTGCATTAAGGGATTAATTTTGTCTGTATCATGGCTAACAATTTATCATAGCTCAAATATAGCATTTGCTGGTGTGTAGATTGTTTCTCTATCATGGAATTATTTAATTTTCAGTCTTACAACTGAAAGGTTTTTTTTTCTCTTATGATCAAATGAAGAAGAGGTTAAGTCTTTCATAATGGGTACCAATTTCTCTGGGAGGGGGCCAAACTCTAGGAATTGAAATTCCAGGATATGAAGTGAGATAGGTGACTAAGATTTTAAAAGAGATAGTTGGGGCTAGTAAGATTTATTCTTTCATGCTGTACAGTGGAGGAAAATATTTAATTGTATTAAAGATGTGGAAACGACGGATAAACTATTACAGAGTTTTATATTTCGATGGTAACACAGTAATTCCCATAATGTGGGAAGCCAGGTTAAAACAGTAAAAATCAAGAGATTTCCAATGGAATATATGGAGAACAGTAAGGAAATTCTTATCTAGTCATTCTCAAAGTGAGGTAAAATTAGTAACATATGAAAGGTTATATCAAGTGAAGATCCAAACTGGTTTTCTGGTGAGGTCACTTTCACAGTGGATATGAAGATGCCCGTACTAAATTTGTTAACATTGGTATAACTCGAGTTATGGTGAACTATCCCAGAGTACAGAAGAAGTATCTGTGTTGTGGTTCATATGATCACTGCAGTGGCAACTGCCCCAAATCTAAATGTTTCAACTGCATGGAGATCAGACATATATCCCTTATCAGTGTCTTAAACCCTGTCAGAAATGCGATAGTTCTGAACACTGTGTTAACACCTGTCCTTTTAGAACTTTCACTGAAAAATTGGGAGCACTGGTAGGGCCATTTAGAATAGTGTATATATTGGAGGAGCATAAAGAAGAGTTCCTGGATCTTCCAATTCAGTCTAGTAAAGACAGTGCCTTCAAACAAACCATACTTGATAAAATCACAAAAGGTACAAGACCAAATCAGCCAGAAATTAGTTCCAAAATTCCAGAACTGCAGTAGCCACTTTCCCAGTCAAATATGGATGGAACAACATTAGTTGAAATTACCAATAATGAACCTACTATAACAAATGAACAGATACAAGACAAAATGCAAACAAATTAAATTGTTATACAAGGAGAAACCAAAGAAACAGAAAAGCAAGTAAGACAACCAAAAGAACTTAATATGCAGACCAGATCACCAAAAAAGAAAAGATGAATTAATAAAAAAATGAGGATAAACAAAAAAAAAAAAAAAAAGATGTGTTAAAAAATGAACTAAATCTAAAAGAAGAAGAATAAAAAAAACATAAAGATAGAGAAGGTTGTGGATTGCCAAACGAAGATTCCCAGACGCAGAAGAGTTTATGGTATATGAGGAACCATCACATGCTAATAAAGGGAAAGCAAGATATGTAATTAAAGAAGAAATAATGAATTCGACTGATTCAAAGTTTTCTCGGTATGATTATCATCTACATGAAAAGAAAATAACTAGCTTCCAAATCAAGACTGATAGGCATGAAATTGAAATAATGGAAAGCAACTGTAAAAAGCTGGAAAACAATTTACAAGAAGCAGGCTACACAGTTGCTCCTTTACAAATTGAAGAACTCATCACGTTCATCCAAAATCTAGAAGTTAAAGACTTACCAGTGACACTTCACTAATCATAGCATCTCCTTTTTGCATTGCCTCATTAAATGTACAAGGATTCCACAGGGCAAGTTAAACACGAAGCTATATGGAAACTTATGTTACACCATAATATCAGGTTTTTGTTTCTCCAAGAAACATACTTTTGCAGATAACTTTGACAGGTAGATATCCATTATTGAAGCTTTGGAAGATTTAACAGGACTGCAGTAGACAATAGACTGGAAATACTGTAGATGTGTAATAAGATTTATAAATGTTTATGCTCCATCAACTGGAACAGTTAGACGAAAATTCTTCCAGGAATTTTAGCCATATTTATATTATTATTATTGTTACATAACACCTCCAGGGAGACCAAAGACTCATCGAGGGATGGCACTTACTCTACAACTCTTCATCTTCACCAACTGCAACTACCTTCATCATCTACACCAACCAACTCCATCTACTGCTGACCACCACCACCACTAATATCACAGACAATCACAAACATCCATGCCCAATGCGGGATTCAAACCCGCAACCTTTTGGCTGGAGAATGGATGCGCTACCCACTCGGCCAACCAGGCGGCCGAGTGGCTAGCGTACATCATAGCAAGTGGAGATTGGAATTGTATTGAAAAACCTCACATTAGGCAAAATAGGAGGACACCCCAGGAGTGGAAAAGTGGGATATACACAGTTAAAAATATGTCTCAACAATGCTCGACTAGTAGACGAAAGGAGGATTCACAATCTTAATCTCCAGTCTTGCATGTACACGCATCAAGGTATTGGTACCTTGATTCGTGTCCATGTCTTGCTCTCTTCTTCCCTTATAAATAGAATAATTCAGATAAAATATCTTGACATCAACATTCATGACTTATTTTTAGCAGTGTTAACAACACCAGACAAACTATTTTATAAAAAAAGATGTGTTTATTAACTGCTTATATTTCACTGAATTTCAAATCAATATCATCACAGCACAGCATGTATACACGACAGTGAGTATGTGAAACAATACAACTGTAGTGGAAAAAAAATCTGAATTCCTATTTTGGTGCCCTCTAGTGTTGTAAAATAAATAAATCATCAAAATAAAAAAAAATAAAAATTACAGCGATGTGGAAGTTGCTTTTAAGATAACAGTCACCCAAATTTTTGGAAAATTAATGTTCAGGCGGCTAGGAGAATTCTTCATAGCCATGGCTGACAAAAATAATCTTTTGCATCTATAATCTTCTAAATAGCACATTAGTTTTCTTCCATTTAATCCTGTGTGAAGGGGGTGTCCAAAGCATGGTCTGCCAGTCCTAACTTGCCATAATAATGGTAGCGAATGTATTTTTTATGTTCTTCCAGGTGGTTGTTAACAGATCTTCCTGTCTGCCCATAGTAGGCCAAGTCACAATCACAGGGAACTTCATACACTCCAGGATGTGCTAGAGAGTAAAGTGTATCCTTAGATGAGCAGATCAGAGTTGCTAATTTAACATGAAGTGTGAATGTGTTGCAAAGGCCATGCTTCATCAGTACTTTGGCTATCTTTTCTGATGTACCTCTGACATAGGGAATAGAAATGGTAATGTTGTGGTGTATTAGGGGGAGGGAGGAGTAATCGGACTATGTAGTATTTTATCTATTTTGAAGGAATTGTAGCCGTTGGCCAAGAACGTATGGTGCAGATATTTGAGTTCTGTAGACAAAGTTGTATCATTATAACAAATGACTCTGGCTCTGTGTGCAAGCATTTTTAATATAAGCAGCGAAATATAAGCAGTTAATAAAACATCTTTTTATAAAATAGTTCGTTTGGTGTTGTTAAAAATAAGTCATCAATAACCTTCAACACCTTAGCTTATCTGTTAGGTTGACATCAACATGTCAGATCATAATCCAGTTATACTTAAATTCTATTGCATGGAACAAGTAAAGATCAGTTCTGGACATTGGAGATTTCTGCCAAATTTTCTGTTGATCTTTTTCAACCAAATTTCAGACCCTCTGTTCAAACTGGAATAATATTACCCGTAACTGGGATATGTGGTTAAAATGCTAACAAGCAGTAAAACAGAATATGATTGAATTGGGAAAAGAACAAGCTTGCCTCAAAAGATAAAAGTTGAAGGACCTGTATAAAGAGAGAGAAGCTGGTTCATAGCAAACCAACGCAATGGTATAGAATGTAGCAACATCATTAGAAACATACAGATAAAAGTGGAAAGGCAGAAGGAAGTAGAAGAAAGAAATTTTAAAATAATACAGCAGCACTTAGCAAATGGCCCTTTAGCTGCATTCTTCAATTCACTAAATTTTGCAAAGAAAGGACTGTCACTCAAATCTGCATTAATTGTGGTGACATGTTCATCACTCAAGACATCCTTGACTCCTTTCAAAAACTATGAAACTTTTTGAAGACAATAGTGCTGTGGGAAATTATAACTCTTGGAACATTAACAGCTTTCCTGCTCATATCCAAGATGGGCTTGACAGACCCATTACAGCATCTGAAGTTACCACAGCCTGTAAAGAATACCAGACACGAAAATCCCCAGGACAGAACTTTACCACAAGGCCTGAAATTTTATTCTTCCCATTCCAGTTATATTGTTTAATTCTTTTCTCTTGTCAGTACATGTACCAAGTGAATTCATAGCAAAAAATTTCAAATAGAGATAGAGATCATATCTTAATCTGCAGAATAGACCTGTTTCTCTCTCTAATACTGTCTACAAGATATTTTTCTGCATTATCAATAACAGGCTCAAAGTGGGAATGAGATACATAATTTAAAGCACACAGGTGTATGGAGTTCCAGGCTGAGCAATAGAATTGAATCTGTTTCTGCTATGTGATCTACTCCACTTACTGAATACAAAAAAGCAGCCAATGGCAGTGCTATCATTAGACCTTACTCAAGCATTTGATAATGTCTGGCACTCCTTTCTGTTCTGCATCCTCCAGCAAGTTGGTGTTTGTAAAAATCTGCTCTCCATTATTAAAGGAGCCTTTGCCAATTCATCTATCTGCTTCCTACTTATCAGATCCAGTCAAAATTCAAAAAGGAGTCAAACAAGGTTGTCCATTACCCTTTGCATTGGTTCTTGAACCTTACTTGCAGGAAGTCAAGTAAGACAATGCTTAGACAAAGTCTTACTTGACAAAGTCAAGTAAGACAATGCACATACTGTGCGAGAAATAATGATTCCTTCAACTATAAAGGAAAATGAGGTATTAACATATGCTGATGATATAGTAGGTACTTTAAAGGTTAATGATTCCAAATACATTTTTTTTGTTATTTTGGAAAAATTCGCCGTGCTCAGCGGACTAACTGCTAATGCAGACGAGACAAAAGTTTTTACATAACATAACATAACATCATTGGCCAGAAGGGTGAAGCAAGATGCTTTTATTCCCCGTTGTCTGATAAGGAGGATGAATTGAAGGAAAGATTTATGAGCTGAGAGCTCGCCCTGGGGGGCACGGAGATTAGTCATTGTTGCAAGTATTTAGGATGGCTTTTGGCCTCTTGTATTTGAAGAGGTCAGTCTCTTCATAGTTTGCTGCTTGTTTAACTAGATCGTTGGGGTGTGTAGAGATCTTTGAGAAAAACTTTTCTGCTGTAGATAATAGGAAGGAGTAGATGTAAGGGATGTTTGTATCTCTATGCAGTTGCACGTTCCTTACAAACCACGGTGCATCCAATATCATGCGTAAACACCTATTTTGCACTCTCTGCAGTCTGAGGATGTTGGAGTTGGATGTGTGGCTCCAGGCTGGAGAGGCATATGTCAACATTGGGCGGATCGTCAACAGGTAGAGGAGCACTTTGATTCTGGTATTCAGTCTACTTTTTCTATTTATTAGAGGGTAAAGTTGTGCAATAGTTTTAGATGCTTTCGTACATAAGGCTTTGGTGTGCGGGTTGAACGTTAATCTTTTGTCCAGAATTACTCCAAGATATTTTGTTTCTGTTTGCCAGGGGATTTTGGTGTTGAAAAGATAAAGGTCCCCCATGGGAGTTGCCATTCTTCTGGTGAAAAGTATTGCTACACTCTTCTGGGGATTCACTTGTAATCTCCATTTGGAGAACCAATGTTCTTGTTGTAGTAGGTTTACTTGCAACTTTTTAGTGACAAGATGAGGTCGTAGAGATCTGGCAAGAACTGCTGTGTCGTCTGCATAAAGTGCTAAGATGGATGACATTGGGTTGTGCGGGATGTCTGCCAAATATATTGAGAATAAGATCGGAGCTAATAGGGAACCTTGAGGAACTCCCGCAGAGATCCATCGCTGACTTGAAACTGTACCATTTATTTTGACTTGTATGTGTCTGTCCTGGAGGTAAGATTTAATTAGGTGGACGATACTTGATGGTATACCTGCTGAAATGAGTTTGTGTAGTAATCCCAAGTGCCATATTTTGTCAAAAGCTTTCGCTATGTCAAGGAAGACTGCTCCGGTGTGCTGGTGCCAATTGTATCCGGTGGTGATATACTCAATTATCCTATAAATTTGTTGAGTAGTACTGTGATGTTGTCTGAATCCAAATTGTTCCTTAGGAATTATATTTAACTCATTTACTGAGGCGTGGAGTTTAGAGAGAATGATTTTTTCAGCAATTTTGCCTAAGTTTGAGATTAGGCTGATGGGTCGATAGCTTTCAGGCAGGTGTGGATCTTTACCTGGTTTATGCACTGGGACTACATCTGCGACTTTCCAATAGCTGGGGAAATAGTTAAATCGGAACATGGCGTTGATTATGGTGGTGAGATGTACAACAGCTCTTCGGGGCAGCAGTTTTATTACTCTATTTGTTATGCCATCTGGGCCAGGGGCTTTTTTATTCTTTAGCTTCTTTAGAATTTCATAGATTTCCGCTGATCAGGTGTTTGGAGGTATGTTGTTGCAGGTATTGGTGACTTTCAGTGCATGTCTGACATGGAGGTGAATTTTATAGACATGTTTGAAGTCCAAGTTGTCATATGTAGGGCTACATTGTTTTTCTAGGTGCTTTGCTATCTCTTCAGCTTTTTCTGCATCCGTGTGTACTAGTCCCGTGTCTGACTTGAGTGGGGGAAGAGATTTGCTTTTGTTTCTGAGACTTCTTAATATGTTCCAGATGGAGTGATCGCCGGGTGATACAGAGGCTAGTTTGGCTTCCCAAGTTTTGTTCCTATAAGCTTTAAGTGCTTCTCTAACTTCATTGTTCAGTTTGTTGAGAATCCCCTTATCCTGAGGTGCACAGGTGTTGTGATACCTTTTCCTTGCCTTTGTTTTTGTTCCTAATTAGATCCATGATGTCTTCTGGAAGTCGGTTTGGCTTAAAAGTGGTTTTGGTAGAGGTGACAACCTTTATGGCTGAGGTGATTTGCTGAGTTAGACGTTTGACAGCATTTTCAATTTCTTTTATGGAGCTGATGTGAGGGACAGGTCCAATGTGTTCTGATAGTACTTCTGGAAGTTTTTTCCATAAGATAAAGGAGTGGGGAGGAGGCAGCAGTTGTTCTTGCTTATCCAGCTGGAGCAGGATTGGATTATGATCAGATGTCAGCGCGTTTAAAGAGACTAGGCTATACTGTAGCTTAATATTTTGTAATATAGCAATATCAAGTATGTCAGCTGTGCCATACGTACTGTGATGGGTTGGTTCTATAGGGCCTGCCACCACTGCATAATTTGAACTGGAGTAGCTAAAGAGTGTGTAGCCATTTCTGTTTGTAGTTTTACTGTTCCATGACGGGTTTAGATCACCGGCAATGATGACTTGATCATTATTGCCTAGGACGGCATCTAGATCTGAATATAATAGATTCTTTGATGGAGGGTTGTAAGCTGCATAAAGTGTTAGTTTCCCAGTTGAGGTAGTGGGTACTACTATTCCTGTGAGCTCTAGATTTTTGGTTAAGGGGCTAGTTACAGAGTGGTGATCGATGTGGTTTTTTATGAAAATGGCGGTGCCTCCTCCTCTGTATTTTATTCTGTCATTTCTGTGGAGAAGGTATCCTCTAACTTTGGGGTTGTCTGCTGGTCTTAAGTGGGATTCGTTTATTAAGATGATGTCTGGGTTGTATCTTTGTGCAAACTCTTGGAGTTCCAGAATCTTGTTTTTAAGTCCATTAGCATTCCAAGCAATGATCTGTAGGGAAACTGGATTGCTTTTATTTTTTATGCATTTATGCAAAAGTTTTTGGAAAATGGGATCTTGGAGGCATTCCTTTTGGACTAATCCTAAGAGAGAACTTCTCACAATACTTGGAATTCCCTTCTCCACTTACCCAATACAAAAACTTACATACAACAACATTGAAATCTTAGAATACTGGAAAATTGGCCACTTTCCTTTTCTTCTTCTTAAGCCATAGTACTTAAAACCATAGTCTTCCCTGCTCAGTTGTACATAATAAATATTACATACATTACAGAAACTGTAGAAAAGCAATTATACAGTAAGCCTGTGCAATTTTTTTGGTCCAGCCGATACCAAGAAGTTAAAAAGGAATTTCTTCAACTATCAAAGAAAAATGGAGGCTTTGCGCTTCCAATCTAAAATTCTGCTATTTAAGCAGTGCATCCTCAAAAATTCATAAAATGTTTAGAGTAAATGAATATGAAGATCAAAAAGTTGAGATTGTTCCTGAATATTACAGCATTCTGTGCTTAACTTTAAGATTGTTACAACATTCTGGCATTGACATTCTTTCCATAATGCATAAAAAAGTAAAATTTAGTATATAGAAATCTTTAACTTCTTTTGCCACAAACTTCCACAGTTGGGTACTGACAACAGCACTTTGTTTCATAAGTTATTAAAGTTGCAAGGATACTCTAACAGGAGGGATCTTGCTTGGAGAAAGTGGCTGTAAATCCATGAATGTTCACTGGGCCAGTTTGCCAGTTCTGAGGGATGAAAAACCCAAGTTTCCAGGTGAAAAAATCCTCTACCACCATATGAGACCAGCTATCTCACCTTTAGTCGAAAGAGATTAGATAAAGGTTCCTCTCATCATGGACATGAATCGAACCCAGGTCTTTCCGAACAAAGAGCTTTGTCTATACTGAATGAGATATGAAGATTTTCCTACATGATTAAGTTTGCATTATTATTACTTTCCTATCACTTGCTCTCTGAATTATGCAATATAGCCATTGCAAAACTTTTATACCTCCATATTTAAACATTTCTAGTTGAATATCATCTACTACATCTGCCTTTCCATAATTCACGTTTTTGGTGGCTTTTTTTTTTACCTCAAGTATTGATATGTACTCCTGTTTGCATTCCTCTTGAAAATTTTCTGCTACTGCTCTGTCTCTGCTTGTTTTGTTTAACAGTCTTTCAAAGTAATTTAAACATCTAGATATCCTTATCTTCAGTTTTCATGCCACCTTTATCATCTTGGTTTCTTTTTGCAGTACTCTTTTCACCATTTCTAATCTTTTTCAGTAGTCTCCAGAATATTTTGTCACCTTCCTAATATTTATTTTCTATTTTGCCAGCCTGGTTGGCCAAGTGGTTAGTGTATCCACTCTCCAGCCAAAAGGCTGGAGGTTCGAATCCTGCCGTGGGCATGGCTGCTTGTGATTGTCTGTGAAAATACTAGTGCTGATGGTGGTGGTAGTGGTGGGAAGGAGATGGCATTGATGTAGTTGTGGTTCATTGTAGTTGGTGGATTGAGTAGTGGAGACAGAGAGTTGTAGAGTAAGTGCCCTCCCTCAATGAATCTTTGGATTTCCTGGAGAATATTATTATTATCATATAATAATAATAATAATAATAATAATAATAATAATATTCATACTGAAGTTGTCTTCACATGACTTTTGTTTAGCTACTTTTACAAATAGCTCAGCTCGTACGTTTTTCTCTGTATCCTTTTAGGGCATCTGCTGATTTCTTTGCTAGGAAATTTCGGTATGCTTTCTTCTTACCCAGGACTAATGCTTTAACATCTTGTGTCCACCATGGTGTTCTTACTTTTATATCCTTGCAGACAACTTCACTGCATACCTCCCTAGCTGAATCAATCAGTGTTTCCTTTGGAGTTTGCCACTGTGACTCCAAGGGTTTTTTTTTTTTTTTTAAACTACAGTAAACCCTCAATTTAATGGACTAATAGGGGCCAAGCCATGTCCGTTAACCACCTTACCGGCCATTATGGATCAAATATGCATCCTCATATACTTCTTATCCATCATATATTTCAATGTAATATCAATTGTATTACAATTTTAATATGCACTTTGCATCCATGATAAACTGGACGTATATATGTTGAAAATTTATTTATCACTAGGTTAGACTATAATAGATTTAGTTTAATCCTTTATCCCAGTGAGAGCAAACAAAGTTTGCGCCTGAAAATATCTTCAGGACTAAATATAGTGTTGTACTATCTTATCCAGTAAGTAGTGCAACACCAGGCAACTCGTGGCAAAGGTGGAGCAAGCTACCAGGCACTTCTAACCCAGTATCTCCCATAATGCAAAACACATTTCCTATGTGGATATGTATACTGTTATGCATTAAAGGGATTGGCCATCTACCCAGACTAGTTTCGACCTTTATTGAGGTCTCTTCAGTGGGAGCCAGGCCCAGAGCTGGAGATACCAGGCAGAAGCAGTAGCAAGTCATCTGTGCCTATGGTGTTGCACGACTTACTGGATAAGATAGTACAACACTATATTTAGTCCTGAAGATATTTTCAGGCGCAAACTTTGTTTGCTCTCACTGGGATAAAGGATTAAACTAAATCTATTATAGTCTAACCTAGTGATAAATAAATTTTCAACATCTTTCTCTAAATCCAGAGTAATTTTTAAAAAAGGTGATAAACCTTTTGGCAACTCCCATAGGCACAGATGACTTGCTACTGCTTCTGCCTGGTATCTCCAGCTCTGGGCCTGGCTCCCACTGAAGAGACCTCAATAAAGGTCGAAACTAGTCTGGGTAGATGGCCAATCCCTTTAATGCATAACAGTATATATACATATCCACATAGGAAATGTGTTTTGCATTATGGGAGATACTGGGTTAGAAGTGCCTGGTAGCTTGCTCCACCTTTGCCACGAGTTGCCTTGGTGTTGCACTACTTACTGGATAAGATAGTACAACACTATATTTAGTCCTGAAGATATTTTCAGGCGCAAACTTTGTTTGCTCTCACTGGGATAAAGGATTAAACTAAATCTATTATATGGACGTATATATGTATATGTCTTGGCCGGTAGCGTGGTTAAATCGAGAGTCCGTTATATCACCAATTTTTTAAAATAAAAATATCTGTAACATTATACTGCAATTTTATCAGTATTAGCACTGTAATAACAAAAAAATTGTTTTACACACAATTTTTAACACAATTTTCACACTTTTAGATAAGTAAATATGAAGTTAATGTTTGATGTTGAGGCACTTGGTTTAGGTAATCCTGCTTTGAAAAAACTATCAAGTTTTTTCAAAGCAGGATTACCTAATTTTGGATTCTGCTGTTTTTTTATCATTAACTCCCTAAAATTACGAAAATGTGTGTAATAAAACTGCCACAGAAAGTTACGCCACGTGACAAAAGAACCAATTACACTGCGATTGGTGTGATCACGTCCTAATCATTCGGCGAACATGTTTTATGAGCAGTGACTCATTTATGTCGGCTAAATTACTACAGTGTTTTTCCAACATATGATTGTCTATTCGCCAAAATTTGTTAAAAATAACAGGAAATTAATAACAAAAAAAACTGTTAATTTAATTATAATCAAATCTTGGTTAAAAGCATTTTAAAATTAACAGGGTGTTAATTTTCACATGTGACATACGGACCGGAAATTTTGTCCGTTAAATCCGAAGTCCGTTAAATTGAGGGTTTACTGTATTTCTTTCTTCAATAATGTTTTACATAGTTGAATCTACAGTTTACCTGTAAACGCTGCACAGCCTTTTTATACCTTTCTTACATACTGTTCTTTTCAATGGGATATTCATTTTTATCTTACTTAGAACTAATTGGTGGTCATTTCCAATTTTTAATCCTCTGTACACTCTTGTATCTTGAACCAGAATGAAGATATCACTATCAATAATGACATAGTCGATGAGATCTTTCTTCTTCTTCTTCTTTTTATTATTATTATTATCCCAAGACACAATGGAGTGAAAGACTCATCTAGGAGGTCCTTTTGTCATACACACAGAATTTGAATGCCTTAAACACATTCAAATTCTCTGCAGACACCACACTCTCAGGCAAAGCATTCCAATCATTCACAGTTCTGCATGCAAAAAAACCTGCTGCTCACACCCCTCTTATACAGCTTCCAGGGATGTCCTCTGGTTCTCCACTGATTCTGGTTCAACCTCCTTACTAACTTATAGGTCTCTATCATATCACCTCTTCTTCTTCTTATCCACTAGACTGTAAATTGCATCTTCTTGATCTTTCCTCATATTTGACATTCCAGAAATCAGAAACTACCTTAGCAAGTCATCTCTGGATCCTTTCTAACATCTCTTCATCCTTTTGAAAACCAGGTGACCAAATCTGTGCACAGAAGTCCATGTGTGGCCTAATCAAAGCCTTATACAATGGAACAAGAATCTCCTTACTTCTGCAAGTCGGTGTCCTCCGCATCATTCCCAGAATTGTTTCTGTTGTCCTCACAATTTTGGTAATGTGTCTCCTAAATTTCAGATCCTTATCCACTATAACCTCAAGATCTCTTATTTCCTCCACCTCTGACAGTATATCCCTGCCAAGCATAAATTCTACATCCCATCTTTGTTTTCCAAATTTTAAAACCTTACATTTTGCAACATTGAACTTGCATCCCCATTCCCAGTCATTCAATTTATTCAAGTCTTCTTGTAAGGCCACAACATCTTCTCTACTCTTCATGGTTTGTCCTAACTTTGCATCATCTGTAAACAACTGAATATATCCATCCAAATTGTCACCAATATCATTAATATACAAGTTAAACAGCAATGGCCCTAAAACAGACCCCTGAGGCACATCACTAGTAACTTTCCTTTTCCTGGATATTGCTCCCCCATACACAACTTGCTGATACCTATCAGATAACCAGTCTCCAATCCAATGCTCTAATCTGATATCCAACCCCATCCATTCTAGTTTGACTATCAACTTATCATGTGGTAGTCTATCAAAAGCCTTTGTGAAATCTAACCATGTATCCCTCTCCTCTGCCCAAGAAAGCCATCACCTTATTGTAATAAGTAAGTTGATTACTAAAACATGACCTCCCTTTAGGAAATCCATGCTGTCCATCAAAGATAATTCTATTGTTGTCAACCCTATTCTGGATCCTAGTTCTCACCAGTTTCTCCAACAACTTAACCATAACACCTAATACACAGATAGGCCTATAATTTGATTGCCTGAGTTTTATCAACTCTCTTATGAAAGGTACAATCTTGCTCTTCTTCCACTCCTTTGGAACTTACCCAGTGCAAGACTCATATTAAAAAAATATGTCAATGCAGATTTCAGTTCTCTGGCACATTCCTTCAGAATATGTGGTGATATATTATCAAGTCACACAGCCTTATTAACATCAAGTTTGCTCATTTCCTCATATATCTCTTGCTCATTTACAGTCAGTTTCTCATCATCAACTGCTCTCAAACCCTCCATGATGTTACATTCACAAGAAAGACTTTTATGAAACTACTCATTAAATATCTTAACTATATCCTCTGCAGCAGTTGTTCTTATGCCATTTTCTCCAGTCAGTGTCATCCTTCCATAATCATTTTTTTTTTTTTTTTTTTTTTTTTGCTGACTAATCTCTTAATTTCTTCATTCATTTATTCATTCATTGAAAGAACTCTCTAGGTTTCTTTTTTGGCTTCATTAGCTAACTGCTGCTCATACTTCACTTTTTCTACCCTTACCAACCAAGTCACCTTCCTTTCCTGGTCTTTGTAATCCTCATGGAATTGGTTATTACCACTTCATAATATTTTTTTTCATTGTATCACATGCTTAATCTCTTCATTCATCCATTTGCAAAATGTAAGGTTTTAAAATTTGGAAAACAAAAATGGGATGCAGAATTTATGCTTGGTGAGAATATATTGTTGGAGGTAGAGGAAATAAGAGATCTGGGGGTGATAATGGATAAGGATCTAAAATTTAGGGGACACATTGCCAAAATTGTGAAGACAACACAAAAGCTTCTGGGAATGATGCGGAGGACACTGACGTGTAGAAGGGTCCAAAGGCGACTGACTAAGGTAGTTTCTGACCTCTTGGAGTATGAGGAAAGATTGAGAAGATGTAATTTGCAGAGTCTGGTGGAGAGGAGGGAGATATGATAGAGGCCTACAAGTTGGTAAGGGGTTGTTATAAGATCAATGGTGGAGAAGTTCTACAGAGAATAGTGGGAGATCAGGGGAGAACCAGAGGTCATCCCTGGAAACTGTATAAAGAGGGTGTGAGTAGGGGAGTGAGAGGCAGGTTTTTTTCGTGCAGAGTTGTGAATGATTGGAATGCCTTGCCTGAGAGTGTGGCGTCTGCAAGGAGTTTGAGTGTATTTAAGGCTCGGTGTGTGTGTGTGTGTGTGTGTGTGTGTGTGTGTGTGTGTGTGTGTGTGTGTGTGTGTGTGATAAAAGGACCTCCCAGATGAGTCTTTGACTCCATGAAATAATAATAATAATTTCACACCTACCTTATTTAACCTTCTGACCCTTGGAATATATTTAGACATTGCTTCTACTAGATAGTTCTTGTTGAAAGTTTATTTTTCACTAGGTTAGACTATAATAAATTTAGTTTAGTCCTTTATCCCGGTGAGAGCAAACAAAGTTTGCGCCTGAAAATATCTTCAGGACTGAATATAGTGTTGTATTATCTTACCTGGGTAAGTAGTGCAACACCAGGGCAACTCGTAGCAAAGGTGGAGCAAGCTACCTGGGATAATATACTGGGATAGGAGTGTTGGTAGCTTGCCCCACCTTTGCTACAAGTTGCCCTGGTGTTGCACTGCTTACCCAGGTAAGATAGTACAACACTATATTCAGTCCTGAAGATATTTTCAGGTGCAAACTTTATTTGCTCTCACTGGGATAAAGGATTAAACTAAATTTATTATAGATAGTTCTTGAATACCCCCAAGCTGCATTGATCTCTTTTCCAACTAACTCCTCATTCCATGCTACACTTGCAAGCTGTTTCCTGAACTCCTCATAATCACCAGCCTTGTAATTCCACATATACCATTTTCTCACAGAGATCCTCACACTGTTGGCAACCACCCAGGTAATTGCTTCATGGTCACTTTCACCAACTGGAGGGTGATTTGACACCTCATTTATAATTACATCCTCCTATGATATGATCAAATCCAAGACCCTCAATCCTCATGTGTCCTATGTTACATACTGTCTGAGGTAGTTGTCCCTCAAAACTCAAGAAACTCATTTTCTTTACTTCCAATTGCTGTTTCATTATTCCAATCTGTATTGCATAATTAAAATCATCCATAATAATCACCCTTTTCTTCTTTGCTTGGCTAATTGGATTATACATTTCATAGTCACTACCATCCACATTACCAGATTATAACAACATCCAATTTATGTCTTCTCTCTATGTGAAGTTGTGTACATTTTTATGTTGAAACGTCTGTACTAAAGTAATGACTAGTCCATATCCTGAGCAGAAATCAAGCATATACCTACTTACTGTTATTATCAGCTTTGCGCTTTTCCCCAGATTTTCCCAAAACATTCATAATATGCCTAGTGGGATTGATTTACTTCTGTGCTGAATAAGAAAATTTAAGATGTAGGATTAAGAATGTAGGAAGATTTAAATCAAGTTTTAGCTTAGAAGGATGGACTGTATTACACAAGATGGATGGCATTCAGGATCTGGCAGTGCAGTGATAGTAGATAGAGAACTAAAGATTCATAGGGTATTCTGCATTGCTCAATTGACCACACAGGGAATGTTCATCATTACAGAAGCATAGATTTGGTCACTTGTGTTTTTAAAAACATTCAGAACCGAGGCTCACAACATGGGTATCCATGTTAGGACTGCAATATGCAAGCCTCGCATTACCGGAATCAACATGCAGTGTCATCTTTAGTGGTGCAAAGAGCATGTACAGTGGGACTTGAAAGCTTGGAAAGCTGTGTTATGAAGTAACGAATCATGCTACACCCTCCACCGAGTAGATGCACCAGTGTGCATAACTCCAACTATGAAATTCAGTGGTGGTAGTGGTGTGAAGATGTTGTCCCATTTTTCATGGTTTGACCTTGGGCCTCTGTTTGTGGTGCCACAAGCATTGAACTCCAAGAGGTATCTGTATGAACATTCTGGATAATGCAGTGCTTCCTCTTTGTGTGTTTCTATGGAACTGACCATTGTCTATTTCAGCAAGACAATCACTTTGTCATAAGGCTGCTTCAGTACCTGCTTGGTTTGTGGACATAAACATCACCACACTTGACTCTCTTTCACAGAGCCCTGATTTGAATATCCATGGGGTGAACTGAAGCATTGGGTGAGGTCAAGGAAAATCTGTCCCATAACAGTCCAGGACCTCATTACATGCCTACAGGAAGAATGATCCAAAATTCCCATTGATTGCTATCATACACTTGCAGAAAGTATGCCCCATAGGATTGCTGCAGTCTTTACAGTGAAAGCAGGATTCTACATCTTATTAAGGTGGGTACCATGACTGTTTGTTCCTCGCACTCTGGTGCCCATTGACTTCTTTCCAAGCACTATGTGTTGTTAGTTGAGCAAGCCTTCCATGATGAGTCTGCTGACTCCATGGAGGTTGGTGTGATAATAATAATAATAATTTGTATTAAAAAATATTATAGCTGTTAAATTCTTGAAAGTGGTTTGCATTGTGTTATTTTCTTTTGCTACTCCTTGTATTTAAAAACTTGTGACTAGTAAGTAGCCTAAGTGTTTCACATTGATGACAACTGAAGCGAATAATGTATGTTGGATGCAGAAAATGTTTGAATATTCAAATATATATTTTACCTTAAAATTATCATTGTTTTGAATTGATGTTTCTGTAGTGTGAATTGTCCATTCCTAGTTCTTTTATTGATTGTTATGTCTGTTTTTCGCCTGATAAATAGAGATTTGTCATTATAATAAAGAAATTATCATTGCTTTGTTTTAGGTATTTATTTTGAAATTCAAATAAATTTATTGAGAAAGGCAAGTGAGTATAAGATATTTTTATGAATGCACAAGTTTTTCTGGTTTAGCAGGTTCTGTAGATAGTTTCTGATATTGAGGCCGTGTTTTAAGATAACTAACAAATTTAATAAAATATGACCCTTCAAGTTTCATAAGTTGTCAGACTTACATCATCAAGGATATTAGTAAAAGTTGTGCAGAAAAGAGACTAGAAACAATTAATTACACAGATGTTATCAGAACTTCACCATTCATATATATAGGGTTATTCAGAAGTCTGTGAAACATTTTAAACATTTGAAACTAATAAATTACCTCATTGTGTCCCTTTGCTGATGTGGTAGACATCAAGCCGATAATTCATTTCATCCCACACGCATATGAACATGTGATGGCCAATCAGTGTCACAGCTACAGTAATACTGTTGCAAAGTCCCATGAGATTAGTGGGAAGTCAGATCTCAAATATGGTGTCCTTCATAAATTCCCACAAGAAAAAGTCACATGAGGTTAAATCCGGTGACTTTGGGTGGCCACTGCATTAATGCATCATCATCTTGACATGTGCATCCTATCCAAAGTTGTGGCCAGTTTTTGTTGAGGTACCTTCACACTTCAGTATGGTTATGAACCAGATATCAACAGCCATCTTGTTGATAGATGTAATCATCACTGTCTTCATTAAGCTGTGGCATCAGCCAATTTCTCTAACATGTATGTACATCATCCCTGTGACGGTGGGCTCTGCAAAGAAAAATGGCCCATGCATACGCACATTCAAAATTGCATAAAACATATTCACCTTTGACGACATGTTCAATGACTGCATTGGGATTTCTGATCCCCCAAATTCACACATTGTGCTGATTCACCTTCTCACACACACACACATGAAAAGTTGCTTCATCGCTAATGATGAATGACTTTGCAAAACCACCATCCTCAAACCTCTCCTATAAGTCCTGCAGAAATTAAGATGCTCTTCTTTGTCTTTAATGCTGAGAGCCTGATGTAGCTGAAGCTTGAAGGGTTTGACCTTCAGTCTCTTATGGAGAATTCACCACACTGTTGGTTGGTTGGTTGTGAGATACCAACTTCTAAACTTGCATGTGTAGTGGACTTCCATGGACTGTGCACATAGGCCTCTCTGACATGATCCACTGTTTCTTCATTGGCCCTGAATGTCCCAGACAAGGAGCGATGCACAGACAGCCTTCATCCTTGAATTTCTCATACCACTTCTTGATTCTGTTGTACACATGTGGTTCCTTCTGGAATTCTTGAAATTGTTGCTGCACTGTCACAACGGATGTGATTCTTGCATATTCTAACACACAAAATGAATTTTCATGCTTACTTAGTGCCATCTGTGCTACTACTGTTTCCTAGTGGCAAACCACATCAACTACCTCATAGGCAATTTCCTCAAACCAGCTTGGAGAGTTTGTCATTCTTTCGTCATCATAAAACTTACTACTATCTGTTGCATAGTTTATTAGTGTTGAATTTTAAAATGTTTCACGGACTTCTGAATTACCCTGTATAAACAAATAACCGAAATTAAAACGTTGAATTAAAACATGCAATGCTACAGAATTTTACAGCAGCAACTAGCATTGTTCCAACACCTATACAGTAATTAATTTAACACTTTTATTCTGGTTATTTATTTATACGTATGAATTGTGAAGTTCTGATAACATCTAATATGTATACTTAATTGTTTCTAGTCTCTTTTTTTTTTGTACAACTTTTGCTAAAACTGTATAATGTTGGAAGCTGACAACTTAAGAAACTTGTAGGATTATATTTTATTAAACTCATTAATTAGCTTAAAACATGTGGTCTCAATACCGCATATGGTTTCTACATACAGTTTTTATGTTTATCAGAATATGGGTTAAGAAACATTAATCTAAGTTTTTTTTTTTTTTTTATCAACTGGAAGCCTACAGTCTGCTGTAATAATGGAACTATTCAGTAGAAGGAATAATTATCACATTAATGTTTTATATTTATTTTGTTATGACTGTTTATTCATTTAGATATAGCATGTTGCTATGTAAATATTCCAATGACTATTTATCATCAAGGATACATATAAATTACATTGTAAGCTGTAATAGGTTCCATTATTTGGTATGATAGGACATTTTTGATGGATGGTGATGGCAGGGCAATGATAAGTACTTAGAATATTATATAACCTTCATGTGAATACAGATATGGGATTAGATGAGTTATCAGCTCACATATTAAGGAAATGTTGTAGGGATTTGGCACTGTCTTTGTCCACAATGTTTAAGTATTGTCCAAAGAGAGAGTAGAAGGAAGGGAAAATAATTCTTTTACATAAGGATATGAATATAAAGCTGGTGAAATGGATGGATACACATCAGAAACTAGTTGATGGAGGAGTTGATTCTCTGAAAAGGTAAACTTGTGGAGTGCTGCAAGTCACTGTACTTGGGATGCTGCTTTTTAATATAGGAAATGATCTGAGGGGAAAATATTCAGTTGTTTTCTGATGATGTTAAACTGGGTAGAGTAATTAATGAAAATGACGTTGAGATCTTGCAGAATGATTTAAATAGAACTGACGTGGGCAGAGTTGTATGGCTTTAAGTTTTTAATGTGCAAAGTGTTAGGTTTTGGGATGGAAAAATTACCAGCAGTGTACTACATTTATAGGACAGCTGAAGGAAATTGATAATGTCCAGTTCTTATGGGGTATTGGTAGACAAAGAGTTAAAGTTAAGTGGACATATTGCAGAAGTGTCTAAAGCACGTGGGTGGTCTGAAATGTTCTTGGCCTCGACCATAGATGGCAACACTATTGGCATGTTTTTTTTTTTTTTTTCTAAGTTGGTACATCTGTCATAAGCATCCATGTGAAATTGCAAGTCATTTCTATCAAGTAGTTTGTTTTATACAGCTGTCTGAAACAAAAGTGTTGTCTATATTCCTTGAAATGGATAGAATTCAGTATCATGCTGTTATAAAATTCTTTGTTAAAGAATGTTTAATGCCAAAAGAAATTCATTCGAAGTTCATAAAAGTTTATGGGTACTCTTCTCCTTCATTTTTGACAATTAAGAAATGGGCTGCCAAGTTTAAATGTGGCTGTACCAGCCTTGAAGATGATCCACGTGAAGGACGTCCAAAAAGTGTAACAACACCAGAAATCATTGGTCAAGTGCACGATATGGTATTGGATGACCAGCAAGTCAAAGTGCATGAAATTTCTGAGACTATAGGCATTTCGAAAGAATGTATAGGATATATTTTGCATGAAGAATTGCAAATGAAAAAGTTTTGTGCAAGATGGGGTGCCGCGCTTGCTCACAGCAGATCAAAAATGCACTCGCATGAAAATCTCTGAATAGTGCTTGGAGCATTTTAAAAAGAATAAAACTGATTTATTTTGTGCATTGATTTATTACTATGGATGGGACTTGGATTCACCATTACACACCAGAATCCAAACATCAGTCAAAACAGTGGAGAGAAGCCAGTTGTTCAGTGCCAAAGAAGACAAAGTCGGTTCCATCAGCAGGAAAGGTCATGGCATCTGTGTTTTGGGATGCTTTGTTTATTAATTATCTTGAAATGGGTAAAACAATAACCAGGAAATATTATTCTGATTCTTTTAACCAGACTAGACAAATAAATTCGTGAGAAAAGACACATGGTTTGCAGAAGAAAAAAATCATCTTTCATCAGGACAACGCACCTGCCCACAAAGGTGTTTTGGCAAGTGGAAAATTAAGGGATCTGCACTATGAATTGTTGGAGCATCAACCCTATTCCACAGATTTGGCTCCCTCTGACTTCTATTTCTTCACAAAACTAAAACTCTTCCTCGCAGGTCAGCGTTTTTCTTC
The DNA here is from genome assembly GCF_054136105.1 of Typopeltis vanoorti. Taxonomy (NCBI): domain Eukaryota; kingdom Metazoa; phylum Arthropoda; class Arachnida; order Uropygi; family Thelyphonidae; genus Typopeltis; species Typopeltis vanoorti. The sequence continues at coordinate 94,720,536 of NC_143558.1, read as the reverse complement.
GAATCAAGAGGTGATTGCAGCTGTAGAGGGGTATTTTGCAGATCTTACTGAGAACCACTACAGGGATGGGATAATTGTGCTGGAGCATCGCTGCAATAAATGTATTAGTCTTAAGGGAGATTATGTTGAAAAATAAAAATAATTTTGAAATTATAAATTCATTTTTACATTGTTGGAAGAACTTTTCATGGTCTGAAATCCTCGTAGTTCAGAGAATTACCTATTGAACAACACAATGAGCAGCAGAGATAAGGAGTTCATTATTCCATTTTATAAGGCTTTTATACATTCCAATCCAGATCACCTTGAAGAGATCTGATCAGTCAAGTTTCTTGGAGATGAATAAGAGGTGAAGGGGGATTCCAAAACAACTGATCAGAATGTCCGTGAGTCTGTGAAATGCTTTTATGAAGATAGGTTGAAGATATGTGGGTTACAGAATGGTTTGATAGGCAGAAAGGGGGGGGTGATAAAGACATACAAGTTACTGAAAGGGTTAACAATAGCATTGATACAGAGGAAATTTTTCAGTACATGACTAGTGTGGAGAGAATTAAGTCATCCCTGGAAATTGAGTAAAAGTGTGGTTAGCAAGGGTGCAGTGACTAGGGTTAGTCATGAATGCTTTGTCAGTGAGTGAATTCAAAGAGAAGTGTGTTGGTTATTGTCAAATAATGGTTAGTGTTTGCTGAAATGTTTAGTAGGTCTCTGTCAATAAGTCTACAGACTCTATGGAAATATCTGTGTACAAGTAATAATACTTAATTTTTTATTAAGAATGTACACTTTCTAAGGAAATAAAAGTACATTAAAATTGAAACATTAAATCTTTCACAATGTGTTCAATTTACAAATTGAAACACATTGTGTTTCAATTTGTAAATTATGTTAGTCTTTTCTACTGACAATTTTTGCTATCTTTTCAGAAGAAGCATATCTTGCTGGAAAGACAACAGAGATAGGAAAAATGCAAACTGAAAGTTTTAATTGGATTAAAAGCAAACTAGCAAAACTGGCAGTTGTTGCTGATTCAAGAGAATCAGAAAGTGATGCAAGTGGAAAGGAAGATGATGAATTACCTCCTGTAGTACCTCTTAAGGATAACGATTTGGAGGTGTCACTAGAAGTACCCAAAGCAGAATTACCACATCAAGATGGAATGGAAATAGACAGAATTAAAAAATTGACTGCGAGCATCTCTTCTTTAGATGTAGAAAGTGATGAAATTGTCTTCTGTCCAAAAAAGAAGAAGAAGAAGAAACACAAGATCAAAAAAGGCAGGTTTATAAATTAAACTGAGAATTAAATTTTAAAAATCCATTTTATTTTAACAACAACAACAACAAAATAATAATAATTTAGAACAATATATAATGTTATCAGATTGAAAAGCTCAAACAGTTTGTTTTTCATTTATGGCCATTGACTACATCTAGATAAAATGAAATGAGAACTTTAATTTGCTTTATGTTTCAGTATTACTGTGTTACTAATGTTACTGATAGTAAAGCATCTGATATAGCTGCATTTGTCAAATCTGATTCCAAGTCATCATCAAATTCCTGATATGTACCCTCAAGGGGTACGGAGGATAATATAATAACACAACATGAAAAGTTTACATTATTACTCACTTCCTGTTGACAATTTTCCTCCAAATTAGCTTCTTATCTGTCAGGACTCCAATATTGTCAGATATTATATTTTGGTCTTCTAATCCACTTCTAACTGTATCATTCAGCCTAGACCTTGGTTTTCCTCTAGATCTTTTTATCTGCCATCTTGGCATCAAACACCCTCTTTGATAATCTTTCCTTTCCTTTCTAGTTAAGTGACCATACTGTCTGAGATTAGCTCTGTTCACACTGGAGTGCTAAATGTCAAGTTCCTTTCTAACATCTGCATTTTTAATAATGATTCTGTCACTGATGCCTTCTGTTCACTTCCCTAATTTTTCTCAGAACTCTCATATCTGTGGCCTCCAGTCCTTGATCGACTATTTTATTTCTAACCCAGCTCTCAGATCCATAAGTTAAAATTTATTTCAACTCTGTCTCGTATATGGCTACTTTAGTTTGATAATTTATTCTGTACCATATAAATTTAATATAAATTTATTCATTTTGTTAAAATTTATTTCAACACTGTCTCGTATATGGCTACTTTAGTTTGATAATTTATTCTGTACCATATAAATTTAATATAAATTTATTCATTTGGTTCTGTACATTACCGGCTTTGCTTATTATCTTATATTCCCACATTTAACTTGCCATCTTCATTAAAATTTGTGCCCACTTAAAGGAAAGAGCTGATATTAATCTCCTCCTTTAAAGAAGGAGATATTAAAGGAGGAGATTAATATCTCCTCCTTTAATATCAGGTTTAATGTTGCTTTCCTTCTTAATTGATCCATATAGATGAATCACATTATAGTGGATATAGTGTGTACCCTCATCTCACACATCATTTCAGAATCTTTCTCTGTGTCCATCCATAACTGCTAACTTACAACTCAGATATCAACTGCATTGCTTGATACAATATTCTGTTTACATAATATAACTGTAGTGTTTTGAACAGCTTTCCTCTTGACACCTTGTCATATGCCTTTTCCAGATCTACTAAACTTAAATATACATCCTTGATATGTTCTCATTAATTTTGAAGTATTTGTTTTAAAATGAAAATTTAATTCTGACATCCTTTATTTGGCCTTAACTTAGCTTGCTCTTAGTTTCACATTCACATTTTCTCTTAGCCTTCTCTAAAGGTATACTTGCATAAATCTTACTAGGAACACTCAGTAGAGAAATTCCTTTGAAATTTTCACATTCAGTTTTATTTCACTATTTTCATAGATGAGCATTATGAGAGCTCTACTCCAATCATCTGGAATTTGATCTTCTGTGACCATCTAGATAAAATGAAATGAGAACTTTAATTTGCTTTATGTTTCAGTATTACTGTGTTACTAATGTTACTGATAGTAAAGCATCTGATATAGCTGTATTTGTCAAATCTGATTCCAAGTCATCATTCAGGCCTTCTGAATTATGCAGTGTAGCCACCATAAAACTATTATACCTCCATATTTGAGAAATTATAATAAAATGTTCCAGTATAAGAAACTAAAAAAGTCATAACAGCGAACTGAATTTCTTAGTAAATGATGTCACAATCAATAGACAAAAGAAATGGCAGGAAATCATATTGAAACCAGAATTGTCTCTAAGTAACTCATTTATTTTTAAGTTGAATTCACTAGTATTAAAGATCACAGTAACATTGTCCTTATTGGCTCTAGTAATTATTATATTTTTGTCTTTGCATAATATAATATACAATAATTACTAGAGGTGATAAAAGTAATGCTACTGTGGTCCTTAATATATGTGAAAATGCAACTGAATATGAATGTGTTCCAGAGACTGCACCACTTACAAACCTCTAGATTGATTCCACTAATTCCCAGAAAAAACATTAAAAAGACTTCTTAAAAAAATCTCATATCTTGGCCTCTTGATTAGTGAAAAATTTAACCTGTCCCCTCATATATGCAGTTTACCCAAAATTCACGAACTCAGTAATCCTCTCTGTTCTATAGTAAATGCTACTGACTGCCCTTCCTGTGAACTATTCCAACAGCACAAGCTTTAAACCTACTCACCCACCTGCTTTAACTTATCCTCCTTTACTGGTCATACATCTTATATAAAAAATTCTACTCACTCCAAATCTTCCATCCAGAATTGAGTTTAAATAGTACTAATATCATAGTTACTGATGAATTCACTTATTTTTTCACCAACATCCCCTTTTCGGACACTTTAACTTAATTAAAATGATCCGATTTTGCTATCCATGCTGTTAACTCACTTTGAAGGACAATGATTCCCCCCCCCCCCCTCTCCTCCCATAGGCAGTTTCAGGAGCATTTTGAAAAACATGCTCTTGATATTACTGCTCCCAAACCTTGTATATGACTAAGATACCTTGACGATGTTTTTGACATTTCGCTATATGTCTCAGAAACATTAGAACCTTTCCTCCATGACCTCAACAGCAAGCACCTCAGATCCAGTTCACTATAGAAAAAGAAAAATAATAATCTATCTCTAGACAATCTAATCATGCATCTTCCCAAGGTATTGTTTACAGAGCCCTCCGTTCCAATCAAGCTTCCTTCACAGCTGAAGTCTCCTTGATTTGCCATACTTTTCCTGTTCAATGGTTACAGTGCCAAAAATATTTTAAAAAGTTGTTTCCCCCCCCCCCCCCAACATGCATACAGATTTAGTAATGCTATTACTATTCCTTATATCTGGGACACCTCAGATATAATAACCAGAACTTTAAAGAAATTATATATTTAGTTTAATCCTTTATTCAAGTATAAGCAAACAAAGTTTGCACCTGAAGTATCTTCAGGACTGGGGCAACTCATGGCAAAAGTGGACTGAGTTCTGATCACTTTCTTTAGTATCCCATAATGCAAAGCAGATCTCCTTGCAGACATGTATAATGTTATGCATTATGGGAAGGGTCACTCTGCAAGAGATGTGTTTTGCATTATGGAATACTAAGGAAAGTGATTAGAACTCAATCTGCCTTTGCCACGAGTTGCCCCAGTCCTGAAGATACGTCAGGTGCAAGCTTTGTTTGCTTGCACTTGGATAAAGGATTAAACTAATTATATAATTTATAGTCTAATCAAGTGAAAAAACTTCCACCATCTTTCTCTAATCGAAAGTAATTTAATAATAATGTGTGACACCTTTTGACAACTGGCATATGGAAATATGACTTCTGCATTTCTTCAACCTTGGTATCACCTCTGGGTCTGGCTCCCACTGAAGAGACCTGAATAAAGGTAAAAACTGGACTGGGTAGTGACCCTTCCCATAAGTATAGCAATATACATGTCTGCAAGGAGATGTGCTTTGCATTATGGGATGCTAAAGAAAGTGATCAGAACTCAGTCCACCTTTTCCACGAGTTACCCCAGTCCTGAAGATACTTCAGGTGCAAACTTTTTTGCTTACACTTGGATAAAGGATTAAATTAAATATATAATTTATAGTCTAACCAAGTGAAAAAATTTCCAACAACTTTAAAGAAATATAATCTGTGCACTACTTTCAAACTTCATATGAAGCTGGCTATCCTTATCTACTCTTCTAAAGATGATTTCCCCTTCCATCTCTGTTATAGGTACAGTAAAACCCCGAAGTTATGCGGTAGGTAGGACCGACAGAAAGCTCATAAGTCGAATTCGCGTAACTCGGGGTATAATTTTGCATGTAATTTATATATACAAACATACAATTAGAACCAAATGTTTACAAAAACACCTATATTTTTTAAGAAATATAATCATAATTTTTCGTACATAAAAAAAAGAAAGTTAATCGATGTCGATGGTTTCATAAAATCTAATAGATTTGTCTGATGGCATAATGTCTTTTTCTTGTCACGCAAAATTTCTTCATAGCAAGCTAATGATTTTTTATTTCTTGCCTTGTGGCTACAATTTGTTCCTTGTTAGAATCTATGTCCTCCAAAATCTGTAAACCTTTCTTTTATGATTGTTCTTACTGTGGATTCCTGTAGATTGAACTTCTTTGCTAGCTCACAAATTTTCATTCCGCCTTCAAAATCCTTAATAATATTGAGTTTTGTTTCCAAAGTCAACGTTTTTCTTTTATTGCTAGCTGTAGAAGAATCGGACTTGCTTCTTTTGGATGACATTATTATTTTTTGTGATAAAATTTTTATCAAGAACATAACATTAAACAATCGCAAGGTTTGTAGACTATAAAAATTGTGTATGAATGGAGACCGCACGAAACACGTCAGTGCTTGTTCACAGCATGTGTGACACTGGCGAATGCGGCCGGCGCCTGAAAGATACGACTAGTGGTGAGTCGTGAAACGGGATGGGAATATGTACATATAAGAAACTGCTTAACTCTAGATTCGCGTAAGTCGGAGTATGACTGTATATGTACAAGGTCCTTATATTTGCAACTTTACATATTATGGACCAATTGGGTGATCTTCCAAAATATTCCTTGAACAACACAAGAAATATATCCACTGCCATAACTATGGTTAGTCAGGTCTATCTGATCATAGCTTGCCCAAAATCAAACGTAAGAAGAAAAAGAAACTGCCCTTTGCCATAGCAAATACAAACTTATTATTATACGAGTATTTCCATGGTGTCAGAAGATTCATCATAGGAAACTCACACAACCTTCATATACACAATACCTGTTGTTCCTCTCCTTCAACTCATTCATTGTCAGGAACATGATTCTTTGTTCTCCCTGTTCATCATATATCGAAAAATATACTTCATAACAATCTTATAGAATGCCTTTAGTAATAATTTATAAGTTTCTATCCTGTCTACTCTTTTCTACTTATTAACTAAACTTTGCAACCCACACACATTTAATATATTATCACTTTGAGCATTCCACAGACCTGTCACCAGTTTGGCCACTTGTCTCTGGATTATCTCCATCACCTCCTGATTCCTAAGAAATCCAGGTGACCAAATCTGTGCACAGTAGTCAAAATGTGTTGAAAGTTTTTTCACTTGGTGATACTATAAGTTAAAAATTTGCTTGTGAAGTAACTTCACAACTGGGCTATTTGTATATAGAGGCTAATGACTTGACATCAGTTGTCTTACTATTCCATATCCTTACAGACATGTATAATTATTATTATTATTATTATTATTCAGGCCTCCATGGAGTCAAAAGACTCATCGTGAGAGGTCCTTCCTAGGAAACACAAAGTCTATCATACCCCCTCCTTAAACTCATTGACTGTTCTTGCTCTCACCACTCTATCAGGCAATACATTCCACGGTTCAACCACCCTCCATGCAAAGAAACCTCTCCTCACCCTCTTCTCACAGTTTCCTTTCATAACTTAAAGGGATGGCCCCTTGTGATCACTCCTTCCTGCGTTCAACCAAATGAAAGAACTACCCAGTGTCAACCCTGTAACCACCTCTCAACAGTTTAAAAGACTCGATCAAATCACATCTCCTCTCCTTCTTCTATCCACCAAATTCTGCAGTCCACATTCCCTCAGCTGATCCTCATAACTAACATTGTACAGTCCTGAGACCATCTTTGTTATCTGCCTTTGTACCCTTTCCACAGTTAATTTATCCCCTTCAAATCCTGGGGACCAAATCTAAGAACAATAGTCCAAGTGTGGTCTGATCAGGGTCTTATACAATGGAATGATAACTGTTTTATCTCTGCAGGTCAGTGTCCTTCTCATTATTACAGCCATTCTCTGTGTTACCTTCACCACCTTTGCAATATGTCCCCTGAATTTCAGGTTTCTATCAATCATCAACCCCAGATCTCTTGTCTGCCCTACTTCCTCCAGTATAACTCCTCCAATAGAGTATGCAGCATCCCATCAATGTTTCCCAAACCTCAAGACCTTACATTTTGCTGCATTAAACCGACATCCCATTCATTTGCCCATCTGTCTAGTTTATTCAAATCCTCTTGAAGGGCTACCATATCTGCACTATTACTAATAACCCTTCCCAGCTTCACATCATCCATTCAATCTACAACTGAATATCTCCCTGCAATCCACTGACAATGTCATTGATATAAAGGTTAAACTATATAGGTCCCAGTACTGAGCCTTGTGGGACTCCACTTGTAACCCTCTGTCTCCTCGAAACTGTCCCACTATACACAACTCTCTGATACCTATCGGACAGCCAATTCTGAATTCAGTTGACCAGCCTGACATCCAAACCCTTGTGCTGCTACTTAAATAACAGCTTATCTTGTGGCACCCTGTTCAAATGCATTCACAAATCCAAGAAAATGGCAGTATATGCCTTTCCCTCATTTACTGAATTTGTAACTTTATTATAAAAAGCTAGCATATTACTAACACAAGAATGCCCCTTCAGAAATCCATGTTGACTCTCACAGATAACATTATTCTCATTTGCCCAATGCTGTCTGTGGTCCCTCCAAGATCTTAACAACTAACTACTGATGACACACAGACTGACCTGTAATTAGACACTTCCAGTCTGCTTCCACCCTTATGGAATGGCACTATCTTACCTTCCTTTCATTCCCTGGGCACCTTTCCTGTAGCCAGACTTTCATTGAAAAGCCAGGCCAAAGGAGCTGTCATTTCTTTAGGACATTCTCTCAAAACTCATGAAATACCATCCAGTCCCACAGCTTTGCTGACATCCAGAGTACTCGGTATTTGGAACATGCTCTCCTCTTGCACCTCTAAATCTCGAACTGCCCTATCCCTCTAGTATTAAAATTTACTCCTCCAGGATGAAATACACCAATAAAGTGTTCAGTGAACAATTCCACTCTGCATCAGTCACTCTGTTCCCATTTTTATCCCACAATGTCATTCTTCCACAATCATTTCTCCTCCTTACTGACCACATAGCTAAAAAATTCCATAGGATTTTCTTTGGATCTTCGGGCCAATCTCTTCTCATATTCCAGTTTTGCCTTCCTTACCATACTAGTTACTCTCCTGGCCTGTGTCTTATATTCTTCATGTAAGAATATAAGACACAGCTCTTCACCTGTTTCCACTTTACACCAAATTGTGTCCTCTTCTTCACTTGTGGAATGCAGCTTACTATTGCTGCTAACAAATATTCCTTCATAATTTCCCAAGCACTAATGATATCCCAGCCTTCCAATTCCTTCCTCCATGAAACTTCCCCAAGTTGACGTCTAAGACTATTATAATCATCTGCCTTATAATTCCGCATATGTTCCCGTCTCTTTGATACTCCTGCATGCCTATTAATATTTGTACAATTTTTGGTAAATTTTATTTTATGTGTAATTTCTTACTTGTGTATTTTTTCCTTTTAATTTTTTTCTTAGTGTAATTTTCGTAGTTTCGAAATTACTTGTATAAATATTTTCCTATTTTTCCTTTTAATTTTTTTCTTAGTGTAATTTTCGTAATTTCGAAATTACTTGTATAAATATTTTCCTATTTTTCCTTTTAATTTTTTTCGAAATTACGAAATAAAATTACATTTAATTTCTTATATGTGTAATTTTTTCTTTTTTGAAATTACGAAATAATTTTTTGTTTAATTTCTTATATGTGTAATTTTTTCTTTGTGTAAAATCTTCCCTGTGTAAGTTCATCCTCGTGTAATTTTGGCTGTGTAATTTTATCATGTAACCAACTTTTGACTGCTTATATATGGGAAATGTATGAATTCTGCATTACTTCAACCTTCATATCTCTTCTGGGTCTGGTTCTCACAATGAGACCTCACTATAAGTGAGGTTTTGTGTCGATTTGTGTTTTTAGTTGATTTATTGGTGTTTTGGATTCAATTTAATGGACTTAAGTGTTTAATTTTGGTATATTATTGGAGCTTTATTAGCGTGGTTAGTGTACTAAAGTGTTTTATAACATAATCTATGTCGGGAAGTCGCCGCTAGATGAATGTGTAGTGTTCGTGCAAGCTCCAGATAAGGTTACAGATAAGAATGGCACCTGTGCGAAGGAAAATGGCGGCCAGTAATGAAGGTTCGCCATTGTTATCAAAGAACGGTAGCATAAAAGAAATGAGTCAGTGTACTAGCTGTGAAATGTACGCTTTGCGTAGTGCAGTCGGAGTGTGGTTAGATGATAATAAAGGATTGAATGTGTGTAGAAAATGTAAGGAGAATGCGGAATTGAAGTGTATTTCGGATCGTGAGTGTGATATTTTTGTCAACCTTCAGAATGAAGGAAATAGAGATATGACAAGAAACAGCAAGGTTGTACATGAAAATTGTGAGAGTGTGAATGTAGAAAGTGTGAATGATAGTATAAATGGTTTCTCAGAGAACAAAAAAGATGAGATGGATGCATTGAGTGAGATCGCGTTGTTGAATAGTGCGATAGAAAGAGCAAAACAGCAGCTAGAGTGCATGAACAAAAGTAGACTGAATGAACCAACCAATAATAAAAGGTATGACAGGAAAAATAGACGTATGAATGTGAACATGAACAAAATGAAGGATAGAGTGCTGTATGGAGACTCGTTAGTACGAGGTGTGTTAGTAGAGGATTTCACAAAATCGTACCAACCTGGTGCGACCATAAAGGACGTAACTGCGTCTATTAGAGAGCAAAAGGAAAGGGTGAAAGAAATGATTGTTGTGGCAGGTACGAATGATTTGAAAGGAGATAAAATGGAAATGATAGAAGACCTGAATGAATTGTTTGAGGTAGCAAAAGAAAAGAGTGAGAGAGTTAGAATGATTAGTCTTTTGCCACGGTATGACAGTGAAATGTTTAAAAGGAGGGCTATAATTGCAAATGACTTTATGCGTGGGTTATGTATGACGAGTAGTGTGGAATTTGTGGATGTGTGGAGTGAGTTTGATGGGCGAAAGGATCTGTATAAGATGGATGGCTTGCATTTGAATGGTTACGGTGTAAGAAGACTTGAGAAAGTGTTGCTGAATGTAGTGAATGTGCAAATTCAGGGAAACTAGATTTGTTAGGGGGGGGGGGGAGTAGAGATACAGTCCTTATGGAGGCAGTTGAATGTAAGAATGAATATAATATGCCAGAGCAAATAAGGACAACAAATCTGAGTGGGATAGTTAATATAAGGCATCAAGGTAGGGTTGGGGCTAATGGGGGGTCTTAAATTCATGTACACTAATACTAGGAGTATTAGGAACAAGAAGGAAGAGTTTTTGGCCATGGTTGGCACTTCCAGACCACAGGTTATAGGTATTAGTGAAACATGGCTGACTGTAGATGATATAACTAGTGGGATTGAATGTGATGGGTATAGTGTGTTCAGGAATGACAGAGAGAATAAAATGGGGGGAGGAGTATTGTTGATGATAGCTGATGAACTCCAGCCAAGGAGAATAGAAATTGAATTGCAGGATAGAGAGAAGAGCACATTTGAGGCCATTTGGTGTGAGATTGTGGCTAGCAGAACTAAATATACAATTGGGTGCTGCTATAGACCAGGTGATGGAAAAGATGGTGGTGACAGTATGCACAAGCAAATAGAAGAAATGGGTGGAAGGAGGGTGATTATTATGGGAGATTTCAACTATGGTCGCATTGATTGGAGTGAGGAGAGGACACACGGGAGGAAGGAACAGGATTTTATGCGGTTATTAAGGGATAACTATCTGCGACAGCATGTAATGGAAAATACTAGGGGTCAGAGAGTGTTTGACCTAGTAATTACATCTGAGGATTTGGCTGTAACAAATATGACCACATTGCCACCAATCGGTGAGAGTGATCATAGGGTCTTAACTTGGGAGGTGGCTAAAGGTGTAGAATTTTCAATTAAGACAGGGTTCATGTGGAATTATCGGGCTGGAAAGTATGACAAGCTTAGGAGTTTGATTGGTTCAGTGCCATGGCATGTACAATTGCAAGGACTAGAAGTTGATAGTGCATGGGAGGTAGTTAAGAAGTGCTTGCATGAAGCAATGGCTGACTGTATACCTAGAGTCCGAATAATAAATCAAGTAGGGGTTAAATGGATGAATAACACCATTAAGCTTGAGTTGCAAAAAAAGAAACAACTATGGAGGGAATTTAAGGAGAAGGGTGACCGGCAGGCACATGAACGGTATAAAGCGCAGGCCAGAAGGGTGACGAGTGTGGTAAGAAAAGCAAAAAAGGATTACGAAAGAACATTGGCCATGCAGGCTAAACAGAATCCTAAACAGTTTTTTAGATATGTAGCAAGTAAAAGGAAAAATGTACATGGCAGATTGATTTTAAAGAATGCCGATGGTAGGGAGGTAACTGAATCAGTTGAGATAGTTGAGTTACTGAGTGAGCACTTTGCAAAAGTATATCATCCAGGTGGTGACATTGCAGAAACGAATAAACCAGTAGATTATACGGGAATTGTGGTTAATGAAGTGGAGGTGAGTAGTCTATTGCATAACCTCAATGTCAATACATCTGTGGGATTGGATGGTATACCAGCTCGTGTTGTACGAGAAGCAGCTAAAGAATTGTCAGTACCCTTGACCATTTTGTTTAATTTGAGTCTTGGGTCTGGGTTAGTCCTGAGCGGGTGGAAAGAGGGGAAAATAGTTCCACTGCATAAAGGTGGTTCCAAGACTGCTGTTGTGAATTACCGACCGATTAGCATATCAGGAATCATTGTCAAGGTCTTAGAGAAAATAGTCAAGAGGAAAATACAAGATTGGATAGAAGAAAATGGGATACTGTATCGGGGACAGCATGGTTTTGTGAAGGGTAGGTCATGCCTCAGTAACTTGCTCACGTATTATAACACAGTGACGGCTGAACTGGATAAGGGTAATGGGTTTACGGTGATTCTATTGGACCTTGCCAAGGCCTTTGACAGGATTCCACATGGAATTGTAATCAGTAAATTGCAGCATATGGGAATGGACATAGGGTTGGTGAGATGGATAGGAGGGTGGTTGACGGAGAGATATCAGAGAGTGGTTTACTCGGGAATAGAGTCCACAAGACGGCCTGTGACTAGGGGTGTGCCACAAGGATCTGTTCTTGGACCACTGCTGTTTAATTTGTTCATAAATGATATAGGAAATGATCTGAGAGGAACAGTTCATTTGTTTGCAGATGATGCGAAGTTGGGTAGGGCAATAGTGAATGCAGATGACGTCAAAATTTTGCAGAATGACTTGGATAGATTGGAGGTCTGGGCTAAGGAGAATGGATGTCAGTTTAATGTGGCAAAATGTAAGGTTATGCATTTTGGGATGAAAAGATTGGCGGCAGTTTACTGCATTGGTGGAACCGTGCTCCAGGAAATTGATGAGGCACGAGATTTAGGAGTGTTGGTAGATAAGGAATTGAAATTTAGGGGACACATTGCAAAAGTGACCAAAACAGCTCATCAAATCACTTGGTTGCTGAAGAATACGTTGACAAGCAGAGACAAGCAGGTTATTGTTCCTCTGTATCGAGCCTTGATAAGACCCCATCTAGACTACTGTGCTCAGATTTGGTCACCTAAGTTTCTTCTTGATGGGGAGGAGGTGGAGAGGATCCAGAGGCGAGTGACCAAGATGATAGCAGGTCTGTGGAATGAACCGTATGAGAACAGGTTGAGGATTTGTGGGTTGCAAAAATTGGTTGATAGGCGGAGAAGGGAAGATATGATTGAGACATTCAAATTACTGAAGGGTTTCTATAAAATTAATTCAGAAGATATTTTTGAGAACAGGGCTGGTTGTGGGAGGACTAGGGGACATCCATGGAAACTGGGCAAAAGTGTGGTTAGTAAAGGTCTTAGAGCTGGGTTCTTTACTTTTAGAGTAGTGAATGAGTGGAATGCGCTCCCTGAGTCTGTGGTGGATGCTGTGACAGTGAATGAGTTTAAGGCGAGGTATGATAGATACTGTATGAATGTCAAATAGTTGTGATGAATATGATTTGGGGCCTCCCTCGATGAGTCTAATGACTCCCTGGAGTTGCCCATAATAATAATAATAATAATAATAAGTCGAAAACAGTCTAGGTAGTGGCCCTTCCCATAATGCATAGCATTATACATGTCTGTAAGGATATGTTCCTTGCATTATGGAATACTAAAGCAATTGATGTGAAGTCATTAGCCTCTATATACAAGTTGCCCAGTTCTGAAGATATTTTATATTACACTTGGATAGAGGATGAAATCAAGAATATAATTTTTTAGCATCTTTAACTTATAGTCAAGATGTGGCTGAATCATATCCTTATGAAGAGGAATAATAACTTCCCTATCTTTACTTGCTAGTATGTTTTTCAATTTCCAAGTAACCCTTTGAGTTATTTTGCCAACTTTGGTGATATGCTCTGTGAACTTCAACTCTCTGTCCACCATTACCTCAAAATCCCTAACCTCATCAATTTTTTGCAGTCTAATACCTTCAGATGTATGATACATAGTATGTAATATTTTCAACCCAAAATGCATACTCATTTTGTAATTATCCTGCAGGACAATTTAAGTAAATTGTCCTGCAGGATATCAACATTATCTCTATCACCTATTGTCCTTCATAGTTTTGCATCATCAGCAAACAATTGAATATCCCCCACCTTAAATAATTCTTCATATCATTAATATACAAATTAAAGAGTAGTGACCTAATACAGAGCCCTGAGATACTCCACTAGTCATCATCATTCTACTAGATTCCACTCCATTCCTCATACTGCTCTCTGGTTTCTGTTTGCAGCCATCCATGCAGCCAGCTTCATATCCATTCCCATTTTCTCCAAATGTTTGTAACAATTTCCATGCAATATTCTGTCTTTTTATACTTATATAGCAATCCCTCGATTAATGCATCTCCAATTAGTGCATTTTCAATTATTATTATTATTATTATTATTATTATTATTATTCAGCCCTCCAAGGAGTCAAAAGACTTGTCGACGGAGGTCCTTCCTAAGACATAAAGTCTGTCAAGACTCATCAAGGGGAGGTCCCCCCCTGAGAAACACAAAGTCTATCATACCACTCTTTAAACTCACTGACCGTTCTCGCTCCCACCACTCCATCAGGCAATGCATTCCATGGCTCAACCATCCTCCACACAAAGAAACCACTCCTTACCCTCTTGCTCACAGTTTCCTTCCGTAACTTCCAGGGATGGCCACTTGTCATCACTCCTTCCCGCTGTTCAACCAAGCGAAAGAACTCCCCAGTGTCAACCCTGTAACCACCTCTCAACAGTTTAAAAGTCTCAATCATATCACCTCTCCTTCTATCCACCAAACTCTGCAGTCCACATTCTCTCAGCCGATCCTCATAACTATCCTTGTACAGTCCTGAAACCATCTTTGTCATCCGTCTTTGTATCCTTTCCACAGTTAATTTATCCCCTTCAAATCCTGGGGACCAAATCTGAGAACAATAGTCCAAGTGTGGTCTGATCAGAGATTTATACAACGGAATGATAACCCTCTTATCTCTGCAGGTCAGTGTCCTTCTCATAATAGCAGCAATCCTCTGTGTTACCTTCACCACCTTTGCAATATGTCCCCTAAACTTCAGGTTTCTATCAATCATCAACCCCAGATCTCTTGTCTCCCCTACTTCCTCCAGTATAACTCCTCCCATAGAGTATGCAGCATCCCATCGATGTTTCCCAAACCTCAAGACCTTACATTTTGCTGCATTAAACCGACATCCCATTCATTTGCCCATCTATCTAGCTTATTTAAATCCTCTTGCAGGGCTACCACATCTGCACTATTACTAATAATCCTTCCCAGCTTCGCATCATCTGCAAACAACTGAATATCCCCCTGCAATCCACTGGCTATGTCATTGATATAAAGGTTAAACAATATAGGTCCTAGTACTGAACTCTGTGGGACCCCACTTGTAACCCTCTGCCTCCTGGAAACTGCTCCACCATACACAACTCTCTGATACCTATCAGACAGCAAATCCTGAATCCAGTTGACCAATCTGACATCCAGACCCATGTGCTACAACTTAAATATCAGCTTATTATGTGGCACCCTGTCAAATGCCTTCGCCAAGTCTAAGAAAATTGCAGTATATGCCTTTCCCTCATCTAATGTTCTTGTAACTTTATTATAAAAGGCTAGCATATTGCTAAAACAAGAGCATCCTTTCACAAATCTATGTTGATTCTCACAGATAACATTACCCTCATCTGCCCAATGCTGTATACGGTCCCTCACTACTTCCTCCAAGATCTTAACAACTACTGATGACACACAGACTGGCCTATAATTAGACACTTCCAGTCTGTTACCACCCTTATGCAATGGCACTATCTTACCTTCCTTCCATTCCCTGGGCACCTCTGCCAAAGCCAGACTTTCATTGAAAAGCCACGTTAAAGGCGCTGTCAATTCCCTAGCACATTCTCTCAAAACTCGTGGTGAAATACCATCCAGTCCCACAGCTTTACTGACATCCAGATTACTCAGTATCTGAAACACACTCTCCTCCTGTACCTCCAGACCTCGAACCAGTCCTATCCCTCTAGCATTAAAACTGACTCCTCTAGGATGAAATACTCCAATAAAGTGTTCATTGAACAATTCCACTATATCCTCTGCATCAGTCACTCTATTCCCATTTTTATCCCACAATATCATTCTTCCACATTCGTTTCTCCTCCTACTGGCCACATAGCTAAAAAATTCCCTAGGGTTTTCTTTGGATCTTAGTGCCAATCTCCTCTCATATTCCAGTTTCACTTTCCTTACCACACTAGTCACTCTTCTGGCCTGTGTCTTATATTCTTCATGCATCTTCTCTTCACCTGTCTCCTTATATCTCTTCCATAGCCTCTTTTTCGCATGCAGTTCCTGTTGAATATTGTTTGTCATCCACTTTACTCCAAATTGCGTCCTCTTCTTCACTCGTGGTATACAACTTACCATTGCTGATAACAAATATTCTTTCACAATTTCCCACGCACTAGTGATATCCCGGCATTCCAATTCCTCCCTCCATGAAACTTCCCGAAGTTGACGTCTAAGACTATTATAATCACCTGCCTTATAATTCCACATAAGTTCCCATCTCTTTGATACTCCTGCATGTCTATTCATTTTCCAAGTCAACACCATATGGTCACTCTCTCCAACTGGTAGGAGAGACGTCAACTCAGTTATTATCAACTCTTCTGATGCTATAACCAAATCCAAAACTTTTGAACCTCTTGTTCCCTCTGTTACATGTTGCCTAAGACATTTGTCCCTCAAGAATTCTAGAAATTCCATTCCCCTATTGCTACATGCATCTTCCTCTCTCCAATTTATACTACTGAAGTTAAAATCTCTCATAACAATCATTCTTCTTGCACTTGCCAAACTTAGCTGTCTAAACATCTCCTGGTCCCCATCCTCTGTGCTCCTGGGTCTGTTGCAACACCCCACTAAATATCCTGTCTTGTTACTCTACCTCACACCATACGCTCTCAAAATCATTTGTCTCACTTCCTTCCAAATTCTCCACTCTTAGAGGACATAGGTCATCACTTATCATAAGCAGTACCCCACCACCACGCTTTCCCCTCCTATCCTGACGAAAAATGCTATACCCAGCGACTTCTATTCCTGTTGTTATATCCCCTTCTGTCAACCACGTCTCAGTGATCGCAATAATTTTTGGCCAGACTGATGCCATCTGCGCCACCAATTCCTCTCCCTTATTGCGGATACTCCTGGCATTAGTATAAAGCATATAAATGCCATTGTTTCTATACCCAGCATTATCCATCTAGACTCCACTGGGCTCAGTGTTACCTGACATTGTCTCCCTTCTCCCAAGTATCCATTCCCACAAGAGGCCACCCCTGCTATCATCCTCCCTGGGACACACTGACTCGTTCAGAACAGCAATCTCTCCAGATGCCTACGTCCTTCCTCATTCAAATGTAAACGGTCTCTCGCATACAATTCCTCTCTGTCCTCAAACGCACTCCAAGCATCCACATATACCAGTCCTCTCTTGTCACACATTCTCGCTATTATGCCATTCAATATCACCGCTCTTCTGCTGAGCTCATCATTATCATACCTAGGCAACACGCACATTATTTTTCCTCTCTCTGTCTTCTTCTGTACAGTTTCAAGCAAAAATCTCATATCTCTCGCTGCCCGACTTACATTACCACTCAAGTCATTCGTTCTTACCATCACGATCATCTCATCCACCCTTTCACCTCTCTTAATTGCCATAGCCACCCTTTCTATTGTTCCTCCTGGCAAACACTCCTCACGCATCCTATCTTGAACACCACGGATCATTGAGTCGCCATACATTATACCTCTTACCATTCCCTCGCTCCTATTGTTTCCATTCTCTCCTCTTCTTTCAATCCCATACCTCTCTCTTCTACTGTTTCCATTCTCTCCTCCTCTAGCACTCCCATACATCTCTCTCTCATTCCCTCTCTCCTACTGTTTCCATTTTCTCCACTTCTAGCACTTCCATATCCCTCTCTCATTCTGTCTCTCCTACTACTGTTTCCATCCTCTCGACTTCTAGCATTCCCATACCTCTCTCTCATTCCATCTCTCCTACCGTTTCCATTCTCTCCTCTTCTAGCACCTCCATATCTCTCTCTCATTCCGTCTCTCCTACTGTTTCCATCCTCTCGTCTGCTAGCATTCCCATACCTCTCTCTCATTCCCTCTCTTCTACTGTTTCCATTCTCTCCTCTTCTAGCACCCCAATACCTCTCACTCACACTCCCTATATTCTCTCTCTCTCTCTCTCTCTCTCTCTCCTACTCTGATTCGCCTTGCATTTATCTCTTCCATTCTCCTAATCTTATCTTTCATACTTCTGCTCTCATTCACAAGACATTCCACCTCCTCTTTCAACTCGTCTATCTCCCTCTGCAGGTCAGTCACTCTTAATCTACATTCACTCTCCCAAACAAAACCATCTCCTAAACTTTCACAGTCACTCACACCTTCCACACTATCAACTATTATTTTCTCATTCTCTCCTATCACACTACTTGTCTTCCTACATTCATTCCCCGTTCCTGGAGCAACAAAGTCGGATATCAATATATCTAATGTACTTATTTCCTCCAACTGCCTGCATTTTGCGCACATACGCTCTCCACTCTCTTTAACAAGCCACATATGTAATTCCCGAGACGCATACATGCCGCAAGTACTGCATGCCACAAAGTCCCTTATGATATTGCTAATTATTGAGTTCTTAAATGGCGGAGGACTTGGCGTTATGCCACTTGCGACTGCTGCTGAATCCACCATCATTCCTTACTGCCGAGTAGCGTAATCTTTAATAATTATTCAATTAATAAATAAGAGGAAAAAAAAGTACAAACATCAGAACATTTAAGTATTAAATATAATTAAATAAAATGAAATATAACTAAATACAGTAACTTAGCTTTGTTTTGTCTTCAACCATTACGCGTTTGATTCCAACGGTACCAAAATATATTATATCGTGACAGCAACTAACTTCCAAAAAACAACTACTGAAGTACACTCGTATTCAGAGAAACAATTCAGCACTCAAAAACATAGAAAAACGGGGAAAAAAGCGGACTATTCTCCGATTAAAAATCACTTTCTTCTGCACAGCTCAAATTCACTGCCACGTGCTACGGCGACGCTAGCGCCACTAGTGCATCATTTGTTTTCTATACCCAAATGCAATTAATGTGCCTCTAAAATTTGATTAGTGCACCTATATACATCTTAAAAATGTTACAGATTTTAAAAATTTTCTATCTATACATTTTTATATGGCTAACTATTTTACAAAATCACTCGCCAGGATGAAATAATTTAGTTACCGATTTAAAACATTTTACAAAGTTATTTTTTAATGGCATACTACACTATTTACATGTACTGTACTATGTTCCAAATTTACTGCCAAAATTTATGTCATCTGCTAATTACATAGCATTTCTTCGAGTGCAATCTCCTTAGAAAACCATGTAAAATGGAACATAATAAGTTACATAGTAACATATCATGAGAGATTCTACTGCAGATCCTGCCTTTTATAAAGCCATGCTTCCTACCATAGAGTATCATATTCCCATTCATCCGTCCATCCATCCATTTCTGGATTTTACCTTTAACAAATTTTTCCAATACTTGAACTACCACTCCTGATACTGATCATGAGTAGTAGTTCATCAGAGGCACTGTCAGTTCTCTTAGACATTTTCATAGCGCATAGACTAATACCATTTAATCCTACTGCTGTAGTTACATTAATATTTTTCAATATGCTGACACCTTAAGTTCGTTTACCTCATTCTAACATCAGGTTTGGTCACAATCAGGAACTGCAAAAGCTCCACCTGGATGATACATCTTGCAAAGTGATCACTTAGTATTTCAACTATTTTTTAACCGTTTGAATTATTTCAGGTTATCATTCCATAAACATTCTTCCTCTTACTCACTACAATGTTTTTTTTTTTTTTTTTTTGCTGCTCCTACTTTTTATCTCTATTCATTCACTTGGTTTACATCATGACATAGGCATGTGGTCTGATATTGCTTCTCTCAAACTATCCCTAATTACTTCCCATGCAGTACTGACATTGTTTTCTTATAGCTTCTTAAGCCATAACATTTTTCCAGCCACCTCTTAAGTCCTGTCATAATTATCACCTTTATAGTTCAACATAGACCCTTTCTTGACAGAGAATTTCACGTTTAGTATCCTTGAAATAAGACTGCCTGGTTACATGAGGATACAATCAGACTGCCTCTGATTGTATCCTCAATCAGAGGCAAAGTGTCCATCTTGCTGTGTGACCTTTTTTTCTCCAAATATGTTTCCTTAGTTGAAAAGTCCCCCATAATAATTGTCCAGCCTGCACTCATTTTAGTAATCTGCTAATTCATGGCAGCCACATCTTTGCTATAGGTCCCCTGGTCTCTAGCAGCAACCAACAATATATTTTATTCTATTAGCCTCTATCTCATGTCAGATAGCCTCAGGCCTAAAATCCTTTTTGACTTCTATTTTGTTGATTGAAATTCTTTGGCTATCGTCAGCAATATCACTCCTCTTCTCTCCTATTGTCTAAGTTTTCTTTGAAACTACAATATCCCTTACATTCTGTCCCTGTGACTATATCAGTTTTTGTCAGCCAGGTCTTGCTGATGCCAATAATTTTTGGCCAGGTTGAGATGACTGTTGTCCAAAAAAAAAAAAAAACCTCCTCTCCTTTATTTCTGATATTTCTGGCATTTCAACCACTTTGACCCACAAATATAAAAATCAGGACAACTCAATCTTGAACAACTTCCAGTTATTGTCTCATGTTCTTTCCTCTGTCTCTTCTTCTACTCTAAGAGTAATCCCTTCTGTATTTATCTAACTTTAGGCTCACATGTTGTAACAAAATAAGTTTTAATATATAATAAACATGGATTTATTTAAATATAAACTTTTATTAAAGTAATATTTCTCTAGTAGCTAACTAACCATCAGTGTATGTAGCTACTGAAAATGTTAAGAAGCAAAGCAAATCAACTGATCTTATAAATTTTGCTGGAACACATGATTTGATTTACTCCTTAGCATTCTCAGCTGTCATTGTATATATACTGCTGTAATTGGACATAATGTACAACTCAGTCTTAGAATCACTCTTCTATAGTCACACTGTTTTTTGCTTACATCCACCCTATTGTGATCCTTCCTGTTGCAAGATTTAATAAACAACCATTTCAAAGGTGCATTCTTTAAAATTCATGATAATATATATATACAATTCCAAGTCTTATTAACATCAAATGTACTCAACATATTACACACTTCTTCTAATCACTTCTCGTTTCTCTCTCTCTCTCTCTCTAGTATATGCATTCTACTATTCAACTGAGCTTTGCTAGTCTTCCTTTCATTATAAGAATTTACTGGCATGGTACTTCTTGAATAATTCTACTAAATTCCTTACAGATGCACTTGACCATCCATCAGTTCCACCCTTTTATAATCAATCAATCAACCCCTTTCTTTCACAATAAAAGGATTCTTTCATTGGATTTCCTTTGGCCTGGCTGTCAGTTAATATTATTATTATTATTAACATTAATAATAATATTAATTAAGTTTCTTCATGAAGTCAAAAGACTCATTGTGGGAGAAAGTCCCTACTCTCCACAAAAAAACTCATTTAGTCTTAAATCATTCACTGTTTTTGCACTAACCACACTCTCTCAGCATTCCATTCCATTCATCAACTACTTTCCATGAAAAAAAAATCTACTCCTTGCTCACACTCTCTTTATACAACCTTCCAGGGATGAGATCTAGTTCTGCCACTGTCTCTTCCATTCTATGAAAAAAATCTTCCCCATTAATCCAGTAGCAGCCCCTTATCAACTTATTTCACACCATATTCCTCCTCCTCCTCCAATTCAGAAGGCTCTAAAAATCTCACTCAATCTCTTTCATACCTAACATTTTGGAGCCTGAAGGCTGCTTTAGTCAGTCTTTTCTGACTCTTTTCAAGACATCCTCACCCACTTAAAAACCAGATTAACAGATATATGCACATGAATCTATGTATATCAAGACCTTATACAATTGACATCCACAATTAAGGTCCTCCTCATTACCATAATTTGTTGTGAATATCCTCATAATTTTAAAAATGTAATCCCTAAATTTAAGATCCTTGTTCACCACCACCATTCTCAGATCCTTCATTTGCTCTGCCATCTGTTAAATTTTAAAAATCACACATTTTTAAAATTGCAACATTTCAGTTTGCAGCATTGAACTGATAGCTCCATCCTTCTAATGCCTCCTATTCAAATCCTCCTGAAGTTTGTTAAATAACAGACTACAGGAGGATCCAATTTAGTTACAGTTTGTTATGTGGCCTAAGACCTATATGAAATATAAATATACCACTGTATGTGCACATACACCCAAAAAGAAACCGAACTTTTCAAAAATAGAAGAAATTAGTAGTGCCATCTGTTGTATCTTTTTGTTGTCGAAAGCGGCAACTTTCATTAGTGATAACTGTTTATGACATTTGTTTCATTAAAAAGCTGAATTATAGTGCCAAGAGTGACAGTGTGCTTTGACGAACTGCCGGAAAATGAGTTTCGAACAGAGAGCTGCAATTGATTTTTGTGTTAAACTTGCTAAAAGTTTTACTGAAATGCATCAAATGCTTGAAAAAGCATACGGTGATGAATGCTTATCCCATACTCAAGTTTACGAGTGCTTTAAGTGATTTCAAAGTGGTCATGAGACGCTTGAGGACGACGAAAAGCCAGACCATCCAAATTACTGGACTGAGCTAAGTTGACATCCAAAAAGTGTGTGATTTCATCAAAGAAAACCCGAAATCATCTGTGAAATTGATTGAAGATGAATTGGGGATTCCAAAATCAAGTGTGTACAACATTTTGACCGAGAGTTTGGACCGTCATAAATTGAATTTGCGATTTGTTCCCCACAAGTTGACTGACGACCAAAAAATGTATTGAATTGAACACTGCAGGACCTCATTAAAACCACTCATAAAGACTCAAACTTCCTTGAAACGATTGTTAGATGAAATGTGATGTTTTGAGTATGAGTCCGAAACAAAGTGCTGAGTAGACCACCAGAAGAGGGGCATCTGAAAAAAAAGTCGCTTGGAGAAGTTAAAAGCAAAGACAATGCTGATTTGTTTCTACGATTCCAAGGGTATTTTCCACTATTCATTCTGCCTGGCCAAACGTTCAATGGTGAGTTTTATCTCGAAGTTTCAAAGCAATTGATAACGAGAATTTGTCGTGTATGGCATGAATATCCTAATGCAGGCAGCTGGTCACTTTTGCACGATAATGCACCATCTCATCGTTCGAACATTGTGAGACAGTTTTTGAGCAAAAACCAAGTTTGTGTGTTGGATCACTCGCCGTATTCACTTGATTTAGCACCGTGTGACTTCTTTCTCTTTCCCCGACTTCATTTGCCGATGAAAGGAAAGCGATAGAACACCATTAAATACGTTCAAGCAGCGGTAATCACAACCCTCAACTGTATCCCAAAAACCAACATAAAAAATTCATTTAACGAATTAATTGACCGTTCCAAACGTACTGTATCGAAGCTGAAGGAGAGTATATTGATTGAAATAAATTATTTGAATAATTATAATTCACCCGTGTTTTATTTTCTATCAAAAGTTCAGTTTCTTTTTTGGACAGAGGATGTATCTTGTCCAATATATTTCTCATTTTGTGTTATAATATGTAATACTGTGAAAAGACAACTTCCGTTTAACAAATCCATGTGCTGACCATATCAGAGGATACTGCCATGGTTACCTCAATTCTAGATCCTAACTTTCTCAGAGACCTTCACCACAAAGCTAGACAGACAGGCTGGCCTGTAATTCATTAGCCTCAGTCTTATTATCTCTTTTTGAAATGAAACTGTTTTGCCATCTTTTCACTTCCTTAGAACTCCCTATTGCAACTGCAAGACATGTCAAGGCTACCATTAACTTACCAAACATTCTCTTAAGATATGATGGTATGTGATTGAGTCCTACTACCTTATTAATATAATTTCCTTAGTTCCTCATATGCCATCTTCTCACTTGGCATTATATTGATCCCATACAATTCCCTCTACATTTAAGCTTCTCATAATGCCATACTTATGAGGATGAAATACCTTGGTGAATTTCTCATTGCATACCTCAGCTATATCCTCTGAAGTTATTATCACATACAATTTTCAACTGTCTTTTCATAATTATTCTTTCTTCTACTTGCCACATATGGAAATAATTCTCTAGGACTTTTTAGACTGGTTAATTTCTGTTCATATTGCACTTTTGCTGTCCTTACTTAAAACATCATCACCTTCCTAACTTGCACTTTGTACTTCTCATGGAACTGACTGCTATCCTTCATCTGTTGGTGTCTCCATTATACCTGTGTCTTCTAACAGATTACATGCTTAATCTCTTCATATGTCCAATTTACACCTCCCTTATATGCTTTTTTTTAAACCTTTGGAATGCATTCAGATATTTCTGCTGTTCAGTAGCTTTTGATGCAGCATTTATCTACTTTCGCTCTCCTCATTCAGTGCTGTAGCTTCAAGCTGTTTCCTAAGGTTTCTCATCATCACCATCTTGTAGAACTACATAGATCCTTTCCTCATGGAAATCCTCATATGGCTGCCACCATCCATATGGTCACTTCATTGTCACTCTCACCAACTGAAGAAGATTCACTGTCTCATTGACATCTTCTGATAATATGATCAGATCTAAGAGTTGATGCTTATGTACCCTGCATTACATGCTAGTCATCTCTCAAAACCTCAGATTCATTTTCCTGATTCCCAGATGTCATCTCTTTATTGCAATCTGTATTGCCATTTTTAAAATCATGCAGCCTATTGCAACCTGTAACTAAACATCACATCTACTCTTGATCTCACATCATACTGCCTTAAAAACTGCCACTATTTATCCCTTGAATTTCCTCTTTTGTGCAGGCATAATTCTCCTGATATCATCAACAGCATTCCTTCTCCTTTTTGCACTTCCTATCCTCATGTGAAACATTGTACTCTTACATTTCGGCCTGGCTGGCCGAGTGGATAGTGTATCTGCTCTCCAGCCAAAAGGCTGCGGGTTCTAATCCTGCTGTGGGCACGGTCTGTGAAAATACTAGTAGTGGTGTTGAGTGGTAGCTTGTGTTATATGATTAGTTATATATATGATGAGTTATATGATTAAATTATTAGTATAATTAATTATATTGTATAATTTTAATTATCAGTTATTGTAAACTTTCATTGTTAGCAAACTATCATTAAGAAATGACAAAAATTGCAAATCTTTATCAGGAATTAAGAATTCTTGAAAAATGTTTACATTTTTGTTGAATTGTCAAACTTCTGATATTTTTATAATTGTTAATATTTTGCAGATAATAAAGCAGAAATAATATTCTCAGAAACTGTCTCTTCTGTTCCTGAGAGAAAAAGCTTTAGTTATAATAATGCACCAAGCAGCTATGAATCCACTGACTTACTTGATGGTTTAAAAGAAGTATCACAAGACAATAATTCTGTTATTACCGAGGAAAAGTGTATTTTATCCAACCATTTTAAGGAAGATGAGAATGAAGCAGATGTAAAAAATGAAGTACTGAAAGATGAACACTCTGCATCTTCAGAATGCAAAAGCAAATATATCCGTTTTATTTCATATGATGAAGATGAAGCTCTGAATAGGATTTTATATGCATATAGTCAGTATGAAAAGGAAAATCAGTATAATGATCATAATGACAGTTCTAATCTGGAACAACATGAAAATGAATTTACTCAAGCAAATAATAGTTTACTGGAAGGAAGGATATTGGATATTGAAGATAAATATGATTGTACAGATATAGGCTCATTAAAAAAAAGAGCAGATCATATTGTTGATGAGGTTGATGAAAGTAAAGAAAGAGATGAAAATATTAAACATGAGGATAATACATCTGATGAATGTGATATGTATAGCATAAGAAGGGTTAATTCTAGCAAAAAGCAGCATGTGGACAGTAGTCTTGAAATGGAAACTCTAGTCACCTCACTTACAGATTGTTCAGGAGTGCATGAATCGATATTACATAACAGTAGTTCATCATTTGAGACCCAAAGTAATGATGAAATTACCAAATATGGAATGAACTGGATACAACATAAAGCACCTGGAGGAATTGTAAATGTTGCTGTCAGTAACAAGCTCATTTTTTGTGTTGATAACAAGGAAAGCCTATATTATTCACACTTAACTGGTTTTGGACCATCTTGGTTTGATCTGTATCAACTAGCCGATCAAGTTGCTGTTTCTCCTTCTGGAAATATTCTCTGGGTTGTATACAGGGAAACAGCTTATGCTGCTGTATCACCACAGCAGATGGGTTTTAAGGACTCAAATTGGGTTATTGCTTCAAGAGATGTATTGTATGTCACTGTAGATAATGACTGTTCATGGTGAATATATGATTTGCTCATTTTTCTTTTTATAATTAGTATTGTAAACAAAATTAATAGTTAAAATTTACATTAATTTGAATGCATTTAGTACTGTGAGCAAAAATTGATTAATTATAATCTGAATTAATTTGAATAAATAAATTATAAATCAGTATATAGTAATTGCTTTATCATTAAGTTTTTTACTAGGTTGGGTTAGTATACTATTCTGAAAACAAAATTATATTCTTATTTAATCAATATTTTATCATAATGTATGCAAAAAAGATGCTTGCACATGAAAGATCTTTATAACTGGCCACTTACATAATGAGGCAGGAATCATCTATAATTGCCTTTCTAGTATCCAATAATGCAGAGTACATTTTCCAATATATACATATTGCCTCACATTGTTATTGTTATTATTATTTGTAGTAATAATACCAAAAGGCCTATTGAGGGAGATCATATATCATTCACACTATATCATACTTTCTCTTGAATTCATTTTGTGTAGTTGGTGGATTAATGCGGTGGAGACAGAGAGCTGTAGAGTAGAGTGCCCTCCTTGATGAGTCCTTGGAGGTGTCATGCAATAATTTATTCCATCTACCTCTGTCCTCTGGAACAGCCTTTCTCCCATGATGTGTTTCCCAACAATTTCCACCTGAAGATCTTGAAGAAGTAATTCAACTGTGGTATTTGGTCTGGCTCCTAACTGATGATACCTCAATAAAGGGTGAAACTAGTCTCTGGGTAGTTACCCTCCCAGTGTATTTTGCATTGATACTAGGCATTTGATATGAAGTCATCAGCCTCTATCTACAGTGAGGTGCAAAAAAAAAAAAAAAAAAAAGTACTGAATAACTACAACAATATATGTTATGGAGTAAATGGGTTTATTAACAAAAATATTACATATGGTGATATGTACATCCACAATTATTGGTGGAATCTTGGTCAAAGAAAGCATTAACAATGATAGATGATTACATGCTCAAAATGGGCACTTTCAAGATAGGTTTAATGGTGCATGCAAAAGTTCTGTCATCTTGGAGAACAAAGGTTGGGACATCTGCTGGACATATCTTGTAATTTTATATCTTAGTTCAAGGTTTGAAGGCAGGTCATAATGGAATACCCATTCCTTCAACATACCTCAAACAAGGCTTGAACCATTTGCTCTACCAACTCCATATGAATGATAATAATGCTCAACAATAAACATCTTTTCTTCCATCAACACCATTGCTACAGCTAAATGTAATGGCGTAGACTCTACATGTGTTCTTCTATTAATGTGCATGCAGTTGAACAGCATATCTCATAGCACTTGTACTGAAGGGGGTGTTGAAGTTCAGTACTGGTTTTGCGCCATACCCTACAAGCAAGAATATAATTTCTTGATACATATAATTTACTATTTTGCTTCAGATAATTTTTTATTATCAATATTATATAAAAAATAATAATATAGCAAATCATTGGGAGGGAAATATTCAGTTGTTTGCTGAGGATGCAAAACAATGCAACACTAAGAACATGAGCCAGTCAATATGCATTTACTGTTTAGCTCCATAGCTACCAAACCAACTTATCTTCCTCTTATGTCACTGTGTTTACCTTGATTATTGAGAATGGCCTTTCTCATGGTTCTTGTTCCGAAAGGCTACACCTCTAGCTTTTCAAGAAACACATCGATAGATTCCTATTTTTTCTCTATTCTCTTCCCCCACCCCCCACACACATATGTGTCACTAATGTGCTATAGGTTTATCAACCTTTCGTGTGTGGGATTGATAAATATTTGAACCAGATCTGTATGTGTGTAGTATGCATGTGTTTGTTAGTATGTATCTGTATGTGTTTAGGATGCTAATTAGCATAATACTACTTTTCAGCATAATATATTCATTTCAATAAAATAAAATAAATACATTTTATGATTAAAGCAACCATGAAATAAGATATCCCTCTAATATATCCACAGTCATAGCAATGCTAGAATCTTTCTTCCCTTCTTCCACAGAAAAAAAACAAAACAAAAAAACACTACCATTTATAACTATGGTCATTGGCATGAAGTGCCTGATTTTCACACTGCTTGAAATAGTAGAAAATAATAAAAATGTATTCATTTTTAATTATTATTATTATTATTATTATTTTACATTTGACATCTGTAGATGTCATATGGTTACTCCTGTACCTCACCAAGTTTTGGGAGTGAAGCCTTCTGCTAGAAGAAGTGGTAGGATCACAGATGCCCTTTCCACACAGAGTTAGTGTGGGAACCCACAGTTTCTTGGCTGGAGAACAGATATGTTAACCACTCGGCCAACCAGGCCAACTTCATTTTTAATATAGGGATTTTTTAATATATATTTGCATAATACAGTGTAACCATGTTAATTAAAAATGAAATGTAACTTCATAAATAGTAATTTACATAGTAATGCACAAAAAAGTTAATGTTATCATTTTCCCCTAAGTGCAAACCAGGAACAATCTTTCAAATCCCAAACTGCATTCATTTAGTACTGAATGCAATTCTGAATTTGAAAGATTATACTTATATTGAAATTATCAATATTTATATTTATGTGCATGAATTGAAGCAGCATTCATATTTTATTTCTGTGCAGAGCAAGGATAGCTACAAAATGAATCAACAGAACATTGTAGTCTAAATGGCAGAGGCATACATAATTACAGACAAGGATTTTTTGTCCTTTCAGTAATACTTGTAATTCATTTTATTTAGTGCAGTTTGGCAATACCTTTGGAAAGACTACATTCCAGTCTTCTGGATTTCAGAGTTATTATTTATTATTTTACCCAGAATACACTTCTAAAATGGGATCTTGGTGATCCTATTGTCTTATTGTGATGCTTGTTTGTTTACAATGGGAGCTTATTGGAAGTCTGAAGTAGCTTGAAAGAGTAGCTTCCATGTTTGGTCTCTAGAGCAGGGTTTCTGGACCAGGTAAAAAATGAAAATTACAAAATCAATAAAAATCTGTAAAAAAATCCTTAATCCACTCATGGTACAAATGTACTATAGGTTCACAAATAAAAAAAATTCAATAAAAAACATGGGAAATGAAATGTCTCTAGAAGTAAAGGTCTTCAGAAATATTTAGTTATTACAAGATACAAATATAATTGTGGTCCCAAATAGATATTGCAGTTCACATATACCAATGCCAGAAGTACAGGAATAAGAGAGGAATTTGTCGTATGGTTAGTTCAGTTTGGGTTTGATATTATCAGCATTAGAGAGAAATATGGACAATATAGGGGTATTGTCCTGGGTTTAAAATGTAAGGGGTATTGCTGACAATAGAGGAATTGTAATCAGCAAACATTTTTACAGAGGGACAGAACTAAGGAAGGAAGTGCATGAGATATATGATACAGGGCAGCAGCACAAAATATATAGTTGGTTGCTGCTGTAATCTCAGTGGAGAATGGGCAGAGAAAATACATTGGCAGATTAGTAGAATGGGTGCAGAGAGAATACGTTTTATGAAGAATTTCATGCAGGAAACATAGAATGAAAAGAGGGAAGTATATATGACAAGAAGGAGATGGAATTTGTGCATCTCCTAAGGGATACAGTAATCTCTCACTTATCTGGCTTTGGGAAAGGAATTTGCTTGTTGGTTTATTGAGGCATGATTAAATGAATGAATGTATAAATTAATCATGCCAAGGAAATTATATTCTTGTTTAATCCTTTATCCAAATGTGCAAACAAAGTGCACACAAACTTTGCACTTTGTGTGAAGATACTTCACATGCAAACCATAATAGAAGTCTTATGATAATAAGGTAATACATCTTTACACTACTTGTATATGGAAATATGACTTCTGCATTTATCCAACTTGGTATATCTTCTGCATCTGGCTCTCACTGTTGAGACCTCAATTCAGATCAAAACTGGTCTGCATAGTGGTCCTTCTCATAATGCTCTGCATTATGAGAAGGACCACATAGCCAAAGAGATCAAGGGTAATCCCAAAGAGTTCTTCCGTTATGTGGCAAGTAAAAGGAAGAATGACTTCAGAAGGATAACCTTAGTGGGTGCTGATGGTATCGAGGTGACCAATTTAGATGTAATAGTAGAGTTACTGAGTGATCACTTTTCAAAAATCTATCACCCAAGTGAGAATATCTTTGTACCTGTAGCAATAACTAATGTGAGAATTGAAGTTAAGAAATCAGAGGTACTTAGTATATTGCAAAATTTAAATGTGAACACTGCTGTAGGTTTAGATGGAATATCAGCTCGGGTGTTGCGTGAATGTGCAAAGGAATTGTCAATGCCTCTTACTTGGTTATTTAACTTAACTTTGAACTATGGTATGGTCCCTAGGGAGTGGAAGGAAGGCAAAGTAGTTCCTTTGCATAAAGGTGGCTCTAAAACTGCAGTAGTTAATTACAGACCAATCACCATCTCGGGAGTGGTGGTAAAAGTATTGGAAAAGTTGGTTAAAGATAAAATTCAAGAATGGGTGGATCAGGATGTGATACTTTATAGGGGTCAACATGGTTTTGTTAAAAGTCGATCCTGCCATAGCAATTTATTAGAATGACATCTGAGTTGGACAAAGGAAATGGCTACACAGTGGTACTTCTGGATTTTTGCTAAGGCTTTTGACAGGATACCCCCATGAAATACTGTTGCGCAAATTGGAGCAGATGGGGATGGATACTAAGCTGGTGATATTGATAAGAGAATGGCTCAGGGAGAGATACCAGAAGGTGGTGTGTGGAGGAGCAGAGTTCAGGATGAGGTAAGTGACCAGTGGTGTGCCTCAGGGCTCTGTGCTTGGGCCATTGTTGTTTAATTTGTACATAAATGATATAAGAAATGGCTTAAAGGGAGATATTTAGTTGTTTGCTGATGATGCAAAGTTGGGTAGCTCAATAAAAAGTCATGCTGATGTTGAGAGTTTGCAAGATGATTTAAATAAGCTGGTAAAATGGGCAAAAGGAAATAGATATCAGTTCAATGCGGAAAAGTGTAGAGTTATGCATTTTGGGATTAAAAGATTACCAGCTGTGTACTACATTGATGGAAAGGTACTCCAAGAGATTGATGAGGCTAGGGACTTAGAGGTGTTGGTAGATAGGGAGATGAACTTCAGGGGATACATTGTTAAGGTGTCCAAGATTGCACATAGGATTACTTGGTTATTGAGGAACACACTAATGTCCAGATATAAAGAGGTTATTATTCCCCTTTATAAAGTGTTGATACTTCCATATTTGGATTACTGTGCTCAGGTCTGGTCACTGGATTCCTTGGAGATGAGGAGGTTGTGGAAAGGGTTCAGAGAGCGTGACTAAGTTGGTGAGTGATGTAAAAAATGCTCCTTACATTGATAGATTGAGAGCTTGTGGATTGCAGAGGTTGGTTGATAGGCAGAGAAGAGGGGATATGATAGAAACATTTAAATTACTAAAATGTTTTTATAAGATTGATGCAGGGGAAATATTTCAGCTGTGTGATAGTGATGGAAGAACAAGAGGTCATCCCTGGAAATTAACGAAAAGTGTGATTAACAAGGGTGTGAGAACGAAGTTTTTCGCCTGGAGGGTGGTGAATAAGTGGAATGCATTACCTGACTCAGTTGTGAGTTCTTCGTCTGTAAATGAATTCAAGAACAGATATGATAGATATTGTTTTGATAGTTTGGGTCTCCCGCGATGAGTCTACTGACTCCATGGAGATACCTGTAATAATAATAATTATATATTTCTGAATAGGGGGTGTATTTTACATTATAGGATACTATGGCAGTTGATGCGAAGTCATCAGCCTCTATATAGAAGCAGCTCAGTTGTGAAGATACTTCACATGCAAACTGTTTGCATGTGAAGTATATGTTGGGACCACAGATGACCTGTGGTCTCAACAGCAAGAGCCAGGTCTAGTAGAGATACCAAGGTTGGATAAATGCAGAAGTCATATTTTCATATGCAAGTAGTGTAAAGGTGTATTACCTTATTATTATATGACTTCTGTAGGGTTTGTTATTTAGACACCTCCTTGTTAATGCCTCTTTATATTTGTGTTTCATCAATCTGAAGAAATACGCAATAGTAATGTACAAAACTAGTCATTAATTTATTAAATTGTTTTACTTTTTTATTTGATTTTTTTCCAGTGTTAATTTAAAAAAGGTTGAGACCAGTCTAGGTAGTTGTCCTTCCCATAATGCATAGAAATAATTATAATATATTCTGGGATACTGAAGCAATTGATTTGAAGTCATCAGCTCAATATACGAGTATCTATTCAGGAAGATATTTCATGCCAAAACTTAGAGTTTCTTGGATAAAGGATTAAACAAGAATATAATTTCTTGGCACATTTAATTTAAATTATAATGAAGTGAAAAAAATTTCTATAAATGAATGTATGCTTATGTAATGTCATTCCAGGTTGCATGCTAGCCCATTTAAGGGATATAACTGAGGGTTTTTGTTTTTTGAAAGTTGTTTAACTGAGAGATCATTGTTATTACCCAAAACAGTATGGCATGAAGGAGACATGTGGTGTGTGAGAGAGTGCTAGATCTGATGGCAGCATTAGAAGATGCATCTATAACTAATATAGCGACTTTGTTTCCAGTTGGAGAGTGATCATGCATTGTACTGAAAGGTTACTAAATGTGGAATTTCAGTAGGGGTATATTTAAGTATAGTTATGTAGGGGTATATTTGAAACTACAGAGCTAATGATTTTGGCAAACTCAGGAGACAACTTGAATAATTCCATTACATAAGAAGCCATAAAGGAACAATTGCAGCTATACATTGGGTCAAGGGATGTTTCTGGATATCAGAACACATGCCCAGAATCATGAGTATAATTCATGTGGAAATATGAATGAAACATTATTAATTAGCAGTTGCTGCAAAAAAATAAAAAATAAAATAAAATAAAAATTGAGAGGTTATTGGCACTCTAATTAGTTGCACAAACAAGAAGGCTAACCAGAATGGTATGAAAGGCAAAATGAAATTATGAAAGGAAATTATTTATGCAGACTAAATGAAATCTGAAAGATTTCTTTCATTACCTGGCAAGTAACAGAAAGAATTATTATAGTAGAATAACTTGAATGAATGTTGGTTGCAGGGAGATAAGAGACCTAGACTGTGATGGTTTGGCCATGTGACCAGAATGGGAACAGAAAGACTACCATCTAATGCTCTCAATACAACGATGGAAGGTAAAAGATCCAAAGGACAGCCCAGAATTAGATGGATAGACAAAATAAAAGAGGACCTGAAAACCAAATCACAACAAGCGACACCAAACTGGACAGAATTGTTCGGACTCTCCCGGGACAGACAGAAGTGGAAAGAGTTCATTCAGCCTCATCATCATTCACACAGATGATGGAAGAGAGAAGAAGAGCAGACCTAGAATGAAATGGCTGAATTACTGAGTTATCACTTTGCAAGGAAATTGGATAGGGTATCAGACTCTGACTTATGAGAATCTTCAAAAGAACTGGCAGCCCTTTTGGCTAAGCTGTTTATTTAAGAGATGTTAACTGATGATAGCAGAACTGTAACCAACAAGAAGTGTAACAGGAAGATAGAAATGAGAATGCTTGAGATATGTGATAGGACAAAATAGTTCTATGATAAAGAAGGTACCAAGATAGAAGTAATTAATTCTAAACCAATTAGCAAAGTGACAGTTGAGCTGGATAAAAGAAATTGCTATGTCAGAATACTGCTGTACTTTTCAAAGGCTTCTAGTAGTATATTAAATGAAAGTTGACAAGATACCGCAAAATGAAAGTGGACAGAATACTGCTAGGTGTACAGACATCACAGATTAACATATAGCAAAGTAGAATCCATTAGAAACTAGTTGTTTGTTACAGGACACTGTACTGGGACTGCACCTGCTATTTAATTTGGCATTAATGAATAGGGAATGATTTGAGGGGGGGAATATCTTACTTTTTGCTGATGATGCAAAACTTGGGACGGCAATAAAGTTGATGAAGAGATTTGTATGATAATTTAAATGGACTAACAGTGTGGACCAAAAATGATAGTTGTCATTTTAATGTGGTGAATATTTATGAATATATTACAAGCTATGTGTTACACAGAGGGGAACTAGACTGCAGGGAATTAATGAAACTAGTTATTTGAGGATGATAGGAAACAGAGAGATGAAGTTCAGAAGGCATGTTAACCTCTTTAATAAGGAGGAACAATTTTAACTCCCTCTTTCTACTCCTTGGGTACCTCTGTATTGCAAGATATTTGTTAAACAAGTATGTTAAGGCTGTTATTAACTCACTGGAACATTCACTGAAAACTCACAGTGATACATCATCAAGATTTGGAAATATTGCTGCTGCTAAATAGTTCTTGATTAGTGTATAAGCAGCAATGATCTCCTTTCACCCAACTTTTCATTCCATGCTATCACTGAGCTTTCCATATACTTTTTGACATGACCTGGTCTTTATATGGACAACTATTATCATATTATCATCTTACATTTCAGCAGAGCACTCTTAAATGAAATTCCCTGTTACTATAATAAGGTAATACATAATAAAGATACTGAATACATAATAAGGATATTTCATACTGGTAACAGTGATTTTTTTGCAAATTGCAGGAGGAAAAGAAATAAAGCATAAAAAAAGAACTGGAAGAAGTGAGACTTAACTGAAGATGTATAACATGCTAAGTAGTTGTCATGTTATTTAGGCTGTGGGCCTCGATAATATATTACATTCATGGTTTTAGTCAGTTGGTTGAGGAGGTGCCTGAGCCATTGTAGTAGACTATCCTAAACAAAAAAAAAGGTTTTATTAACTGAATAATTAAATTAACTATAATTAGAAGACAGAGAGAGGAAAGATAGTGTGTGTGTGTTGCCTAGGTATGATAATGACGAGCTGAGCAGAAGAGCAATAAAAGTGTCGCCATAGCACGTGGCGGTGAATTTGAGCTGTGCTGAAGAAAGTGATTTTTAATCGGTGAATAGTCCGTTTTTCTACGTTTTTGAGTGCTAAATCGTTTCTCTGGAATACAAGTGTACTTCAGTGGTTGTTTTTTGAAGTTAGTTGTTCTCGCGATATTGTATATTTTGATTACTGAGAGGATGGGTCAGAATCGAATGCATAACCGTGGAAGACAAGATGTCTTATGAATGAAGCTAAGTTTTCATTACTGTATTTTGTTTTATTTCATTTTATTTATTTATATTTAGTGTACTTAAATGTTTTGTTTTGCTTGTAATTGTTTGTACTTTTTCTTTTATTTTCAGTTTGTGTGTCATCTTATTTTGAGACTATTTTGAATAATTAACGATTACACTAGTAGTTCCTCGGCAGTAAGGAATGATGGCGGATTCAGCTGCAGTCGCAAATGGCATGTCGCCAAGTCCTCCGCCATATAAGAACTCTATTATAAGTAATATATTAAGGGACTTTGTGGCATGCAGTACTTGCGGCATGTATGTGTTTCGGGAATTGGATATATGGCTTGTGAGAGAGAGGGGATGTGCGTAAAGTGCAGACAGTGGGAGGAAATAAATGCATTAGATATATCAATAACCGACCTTGTTGCTCCAAGAGCAGGAAATGAATATAGGAAGATGAGTAGTGTGATAGGAGAGAATGAAGAAAGAAATATGAATGAGAAAATAATAGTTGATAGTGTGGAAGGCGTGAGTGACTGTGAAAGTTTAGGAGATGGTTTTGTTTGGGAGAGTGAATTTCGATTAAGAGTGACTGACCTGCAGAAGGAAATAGATGAACTGAAAGAGCAGGTGGAATGTCTTATGAATGAGAGGAGAAGTATGAAAGATGAGAGTAGGAGAATGGAAGAGATAAATGCAAGGCGAATCAGAGTAGGGGATAGAGAGAATTTTGGGAATGATAGAAGAGAGAACGGAAACAGTAGGAGAGAGAGAATGAGAGAAAGGTACGGGAGTGCTAGAAGAGGAGAGAATGGAAACAGTAGGAGAGAGAGAGAGGTATGGGAGTGTTCGAAGAGGAGAGAATGGAAACAGTAGGAGAGATGGAATGAGAGAGAGGTATGGGAATGCTAGAAGAGGAGAGAAGGGAAACAGTAGGAGAGAGAGGTATGGGAATGCTAGAAGAGAGAATAGGAGCAGTGGAGGAGAGGGGATGCGAGAAATGTATGGGAATGATAGAAGAGGAGATAATGGAAACAATAAGAGAGGGAATAGTAAGAGGTATAATGTATGGGGATTCAATGATCTGTGGTGTTCAAGATGGGATGCGTGAGGAGTGTTTGTCAGGAGGAACGATAGAAAGTGTGGCTAAGGCAATTAAGAGAGGTGAAAGGGTGGATGAGATGACTGTGATGGTAGGAACAAATGATTGAGTGGTAATGTAAGTCGGGCAGCGAGAGATATGAGATTTTTGCTTGAAACTGTACAGAAGAAGACAGAGAGAGGAAAAATAATGTGCGTGTTGCCTAGGTATGATAATGATGAGCTCAGCAGAAGAGCGGTGATATTGAATGGCATAATAGCGAGAATGTGTGACAAGAGAGGACTGGTATATGTGGATGCTTGGAGTGCGTTTGAGGACAGAGAGGAATTGTATGCGAGAGACCGCTTACATTTGAATGAGGAAGGACGTAGGCATCTGGAGAGATTGCTGTTCTGAACGAGTCAGTGTGTCCCAGGGAGGATGGTAGAAGGGGTCGCCTGTTGTGGGAATGGCTACTTGGGAGAAGGGGGACGACATCAGGTAACACTGAGCCCAGTGCAGTCTAGAGGGGGATAATGCTGGGTATAGAAATAACGGCATTTATATGCTTTATACTAATGCTAAGAGTATCCAGAATAAGGGAGAGGAATTGGTGACGCAAATAGCATCAGCCTGGCCAAAAATTATTGGGATCACTGAGACGTGATTGACATAACAGGATATAATAACAGGAATAGAAGTT
This sequence comes from Typopeltis vanoorti, assembly GCF_054136105.1. Lineage (NCBI taxonomy): Eukaryota > Metazoa > Arthropoda > Arachnida > Uropygi > Thelyphonidae > Typopeltis > Typopeltis vanoorti. Next base: position 94,683,017 of record NC_143558.1, on the reverse strand, counting down.
GCTGGGTACAGCATTTTTCGGCAGGATAGGAAGGGAAAGCGTGGTGGTGGAGTACTGCTTATGATAAGTGACGATCTATGTCCTCTAAGAGTGGAGGCTTTGGAAAGCAGTGAGACTACTGATTTTGAAAGCATATGGTGTGAGGTAGAGGTGGGCAAGATAGGATATTTAGTGGGGTGTTGCTACAGATTCAGGAGCACAGAGGGTGGGGACCTGGAAATGTTTAGACAGTTGAGTTTGGCAAGTGCAAGAAGAATGATTGTTATGGGAGATTTTAACTACAGTAGTATAAATTTGGGAGAGGAAGATGCATATAGCAATAAGGGAATGGAATTTCTAGAATTCTTGAGGGACAAATGTCTTAGGCAACATGTAATAGAGGGAACAAGAAGTTCAAGAGTTTTGGATTTGGTTATAGCATCAGAAGAGTTGATAATAACTGAGATGACATCTCTCCCACCAGTTGGAGAGAGAGTGATCATATGGGTTTGATTTGGAAAATGAATAGACATGCAGGAGTATCAAAGAGATGGGAACGTAAGTGGAATTATAAGGCAGGTGATTATAATAGTCTAAGACGTCAACTTTCATGGAGGGAGGAATTGGAAGGGTGGGATATCATTAGTGCATGGGAAATTGTGAAAGAATATTTGTTAGCAGCAATAGTAAGTTGTATACCACGAGTGAAGAAGAGCACACAATTTGGAGTAAAGGGGATGACAAACAGGAATTGCATGCGAAAAAGAGGCTATGGAAGAGATATAAGGAGACAGGTGAAGAGCAGATACATGAAGAATATAAGATACAGGCCAGGAGAGTGACTAGTATGGTAAGGAAGGAAAAACTGGAATATGAGAACAGAAAAACTGGAATATGAAAAGAAACCACTCCTCACCCTCTTGCTCACAGTTTCCTTTCGTTACTTCCAGGAATGACCTCTTGTTATCACTCCTTCCCCTTGTTCAACCAAATGAAAGAACTCCTCAATGTCAACCCTGTAACTACCTTTCAACAGTTTAAAAGTCTTAATCATATCACCTCTCTTTCTTCTATACACCAAACTCTGCAGTCCACATTACCTCAGCCGATCCTCATAACAAACATTGTACAGTCCTGAAACTATCTTTGTTATCTGCCGTTGTACCCTTTCCACAGTTAATTTATCCCCTTCAAATCCTGGGGACCAAATTTGAGAACAATAGTCTAAGTGTGGTCTGACCACAGTCTTATATAACGGAATGATAATCCTTTTATCTCTGCAGGTCAGTCTCATTCTCATTATTGCAGCAATTCTCTGTGTTACTGTCACCACCTTTGCAATATGTGCCCTAAATTTCAGCTTTCTATCAATCATCAACCTCAAATCTCTTGCCTCCCCTACTTCCTCCAGTTTAACTCCTCCCATAGAGTATGCAGCGTCCCATCGATGTGTTCGAAAACCTCAAGACTTTACATTTTGCTGCATTAAAATGACACTCCATTCATTTGCCCATCCATCTAGCTTATTCAAATACTCTTTCTGGACTACCACATCTGCACTATTACCCGGCTTCGCATCATCTGCAAACAACTGAATATCCCTTTGCAATTCACTGAGAATGTCACTGATTTAAAGGTTAAACAATATAGGTCCCAGTACTAAATCCTATGGGACCGCACTTGTAACCCTCTGCCTCCTTGAAACTGCCCCACCATACACAACTCTCTGATACCTATCGGACAGCCCATCCTGAATCCATTTGACCAATCTGACATTAAGACCCATGTCCTGCAACTTAAATATCAGCTTATCATGTGGCACCCTGTCAAATGCCTTAGTTAAGTCTAAGAAAATGGCAGTATATGCCTTTCCCTCATCTAATGCTCTTGTAACTTTATTATAAAATGCTAGCATATTGCTAAAACAAGAGCGTCCCTTCACAAAATGTTAGTTCCCACAGATAACATTACCCTCATCTGCCCAATGATGTATATGCTCCCTCACTACTTTCTCCAAGATCTTAATAACTACTGATGACACACAAACTGGCCTATAATTAAACTTTCAGTCTGCTACTGCCCTTATGCAATGGCACTATCTTACCTTCCTTCCATTCCATGGCATCTTTCCCACAGCCAGACTTTCATTGAAAAGCCAGGTCAAAGGCACTGTCTGTTCCCTAGCACATTCTCTCAAAATTCGTGGTGAAATACCATCCAGTCCCACAGCTTTACTGACATCCAGAGTACTCAGTATTTGAAACACACTCTCCTCCTGTACCTCTAAACCTCAAACCTGCCCTATCCCTCTAGCATTAAAACTGTCTCCTCCAGGATGAAATACTCCAATAAAGTGTTCATTGAACAATTCTACTGTGTCCTCTGTATCAGTCACTCTATTCCCATTTTGATCCCACAATATCATTCTTCCACAATTATTTCTCCTCCTACTAGCCACATATCTAAAAAATTCCCTTTGATTTTCTTTGGATCTTAGGGCTATTCTCCTCTCATATTTCAGTTTCGTCTTATTCGCCTTACCATACTAGTCACTCTTCGGGCCTGTGTCTTATACTCTTCATGCATCTTCTCTTCATCTGTCTCCTTATATCTCTTCCACAGCCTCTTTTTTGCATGCAATTCCTGTTTGATATTGTTTGTCATCCACTTTACTCCAAATTGTGGCCTCTTGTTCACTTGTGGTATAGAACTTACCATTGGTGCTAACAAATATTCTTTCATAATTTCCCACGCACTAATGATATTCTGGCCTTCCAATTCCTCCCTCCATGAAACTTCCCGAAGTTGACATCTTAGACTATTATAATCACCGGCCTTATAATTCCACATACGTTTCCATCTCTTTGATACTCCTGCATGTCTATTCATTTTCCAAGTCAAAACCATATGGTCACTCTCTCCAACTGGTGGGAGAGATGTTCTCAGTTTTTGTTAACTCTTCTGATGCTATAACCAAATCCAAAACTCTTGAACCTCTTGTTCCCTCTATTACATGTTGCCTAAGACATTTGTCCCTTAAGAATTCTAGAAATTCCATTCCCTTATTGCTACATGCATCTTCCTCTCCCCAGTTGATACTACAGTAGTTAAAATCTCCCAAAACAATCATTCTTCTTGCACTTGCCAAACTCAACTGTCTAAACATTTCCTGGTCCACACCCTCTGAACTCCTGGATCTGTAGCCACACCCCACTAAATATCCTGTCTTGCCCACCTCTACTTCACACCATATGCTTTCAAAATCATTAGTGTCACTGCCTTCCAAAGTCTCCACTCTTAGAGGACATAGGTCGTCACTTATCATAAGTAGTAGTAGTCCACCACCATGCTTTCCCTTCCTATCCTGCCGAAAACTGTACCCAGCAACTTCTATTCCCGTTATTATATCCTCTTCTGTCAACCATGTCTCAGTGATCCGAATAATTTTTGGCCAGGCTGATTCTATCTGCGCCACCAATTCTTCTCCCTTATTCCGGATACTCCTGGCATTAGTATTTGGCTCAGATACTTTGACAATATTTTTGCCATTTGGTCCCATGGCCGTGAAGCACTAAATACATTCCTTAGCCAACTAAACAGACAACACAAACATATCCAATTCACCATTGAAATGAAAAAAAAAACAACTCTCTTCCGTTCCTAGACACACTTATCACACGTCTTCCCTCTTGCTGTCTCTTCTTCTCAGTCCACCGCAAACCTACACACACAGGCCAATACATACAGAAAAATTCTTACCACCACCCAAAACAAAAACTAGGTGTTATAAGCACCCTTAAACACAGAGCTCAAACTATTTGTTCTAATGAACAAGCTCGAAACCTGATCATCACCCAAACATTTATAATGAATGAATACAGTAAAAAAACTATTCACAAGATCCTCCACAAAGATACCAGTAAGAACAAAAAAGATTTCAGGAATGCTATTGAAAAAATAGACATTTATATATACTGAAAAAATAGACAGAACACTACGCAAATACAATATTTAAACCTCCGAATAAGTTAAGACACCTACTCAGTTCTTCAAAAGATCCTCTTCCACACCTAGCCCACCCAGGGGTTTACAAAATACAATGCACATGTAACATACCATACATAGGGTAAACAGGGCAAACTATCCCAATTAGACAAGACAAGACAAACATAAACGACACATTAAATACCTCCATTTTGGAAAAACCTGCCTTTCTGACCACACACTCCAAACATACCACAGAATTGATAGGAAAAATAGTCCCTAGTCCCTACAATGCACCAAAATCTGGTTTGAGAGGAAATTTAAAGAGTCATATGAAATGTTCAAACATAATCCAAATCTGAACAAAAATGATGGCCTAACCATTCCAAGAATGTGGAGGACCCAACTACAATCTGTATAACAACCCAAACTAGCTGAAGAAAAATCCCACTACAAGAAGACAACCTGGTGAAGTGTTTGTAACATTCAACAGCAACTGAAGGAAATCATATTATAATAATCAGAACTGTACAAATCTAGAAGAATATTAATACATGAGGACTTTGGCAGTTTATTGTTGTTGTATTTTTTTTTTTTTTATCACTAGAGGTCAGGCTAGGAAAAAGGATTAATTAACTATGTAGATTTAGTTTACCGGTATACATGGCTAGAGCATGTAGCTTGGTTCCTTATACGCATGTATCCTTCTGATGATGACCTTGATACAGGGGTCAAAATGTCAAGTTCTATTTTATTAATAATTAATAAAATAATCTTTTCAACAAGTGTGTTTTTGTGTCCCTAAATTTATAAATATGAATGCTGATCACCTTGAAATCTTAAAAGAAAGAATTCTCCATGTATTGTTTAGAAGTATTCTATCAACAGGCTATTATCCACTTTTTATTTATTTATTATTATTTTTTTTAAAAATCATTCTCATTATATTTCTAATATGCACCATCAAGGAGTGTACAGAATGTTATGATAGCACTATATGACAAGTTTACATTTAATTTCCTATTAACAGTGTTCTTTCAAATTTGTCTGTCATTTGTCAGGACTCCAGTATTGCAAAATCTGTTATTTTGGTCTTTAAAAGCATTTTTTCCTGACTTCAAGCTCTCCCATTTTGCCAATCTTTCCTCTTCCATTCTGTTTAAAAGTGTAAAATTTGATTATCGCTGCTTATAGTGTCAAGTTCCTTCTAATGTCTTCATTTTTTATAATTCTGCCATAGATGCATTTGTTCACTCCCCTAATTTTTCTGAGAACTCTCTTACAGATGGCCTCCAGTCTGTGATCAACTCTTTTATTTATAACCCAGCTTTCAGGACCATAAATTAAAATTGGTTTGAACCCTGTCTTCTATACAGCTAGTATAGTGTATAAATTTTTTCTCATTTCATATGAATTTATTCACTTGACCTCATTCCAGCATTACTTATTCCACTTATTTCCCTAATTAATTTGCCATCTTCACTAAACCATGTGCCCAAATAGCTAAAATATTTTACTTGTTCTATTGACCATTGAAAATGCAGATGATATTTTCCATGTTTTTACCTATTTTCATGGTTTGTCTTTTCATGATTTCCATACCAGTTTATTCACTTAAGTTAAGGAATCCTTTAGACTTGTATATATTTACTTAAGAGTATAACATCACTCACAGAATGTCGTACTCTTAAGCATAACACTTAAACATTCTTGAAGGGCTACTCAATAGGTTTTCAATTTTTATACCACAATTATTACCACTTTCTTTCATAATGTAATCCATATAGATGATTGTTTTTTTAGAGATACTTGTGCCATGAAAGGTTTCTTTAATTCACATGAAAAACACAAGGAAATAAATAATAATATTTATTTAAAGTCATATATTTCAGCATGAATATTGCATGGCATCATCAGTGGCAATGACAGTTAATTTGATTCTTTAACGATACTTGTGACATAATGATTAGAAATATATACACATTTACACAAGATTAATGTTTAATTTGCCAACTATTTCGGTCTGAATATTACAGACCGTCTTCAGTGGCTACATAGGAATAGTTTTAAAAAACAAGGTGGAATATGAACAGTTGATCATTCACACATAGAACGAGCTGCGTGATATCATATCGCTAAGTATTAGAAGAGTAAACATTTTTAAAGTCATAATTAAAGATATTAATTCAGAAATTCATATAATAATCTTAAATAACATTAGACTAATATAGGAAATTTAGATAAAAAAATAAAAAAAAATAAATAAAAAAATTAATGTGTTATCCTGATTAAACTTTTCCAAATTTTTGATATAGATATACAGTCATTACGATTCAAGTTAGGACGTTGAAGTAAGGCCTCCACACTTTCTTTAAATAAACGTTCAAATTTGTAGCGACATCTGTGTAGGAGGAGAGTCTTGGACCAAAGGATGTTGTGGCTTGTTTCTAATCCATGCTGAGCTAATCCAGATTTCTCGGGTTTGTTGTGTTGAATTGATGCTCTTGAATTCTTTTTTCTATAGAACATCCAGTTTGTCCAAAGTAGGAAAGATTATAGTTATAAGGAACTTGATACACACCAGGTAGAGACAAGGTTAAAAAACGTTTAATTTTCTTGACCAAAAAAGCTCTGGAAAGACTTTTAATGGGATTATATTGATCAAGTGCATATAATAAACAACTAAGTTATACCAACTAGTTTCACCAACTAAGTCTTTTTCTTTCAGGGTACATAACTGATGTAAGGCACTAAAAAGTAAAAAACTGTTACAAACTATAATCAACCGATTCCAATTATATTAAACAAAGAACAGAGCGCGTACAATACATTCATAAGGCGTAGATGATAACTTGTTGTTATTTAGGAACGTTCTATAGTTGGCACTATAATTCAGTTCTGGCGAGTTGAAGGATCTGATAAGGGTCTTCCAGATCACGGGCAAGATTAGTCCTTGGTTCCTGTTAAGGTTTTGTATACAGCGAGCAACTGTTGTGGCCTCCTTAAAAATTCGTGAGCAGAAGTCCTCCTCCATGTAAGGAATTGTGCTTCTATCCTACTCTATGGTATGGTTCGTTCTCGAGAAATGAAAAGTTAACCCCGATTTTTCTTCTCTGTTATTATTGATGTCACCTATGTGTTCTTTTTGCCTAATTTCAAGGCTCCTTGAAGTTTGGCTGATGTAATTCAAGCCGCACGAGCAGGGTATGTTATAAACTCCAGCATATTTGGAGAAAGGATGGCTATCTTTTGGAGATCTTAAGAATTGTCTAATCGTTTCTGTGGGTTTAAAAGCCACTCTTATTTTATGTGGTCTAAGGAGTCTAGCAATCTTATTGGAAACTGTCCCTAAGTATACAGCATACCAGATTTCTTTTAAGCCAAATAGATTTAGACTGTTATCAGATTTATGATGATATTTCTAGTACTTTAGATCAAGATATATGGTCGCATTTGGACAGAATGGTCACTACTAGCTATGATGAAGCCTTTACAACAAGCAAACGAAACCAAATAAAAAAATTTAATGATCTTTATACAAAACGTTTTAAGTCAAAACCTTCTCTACGACAGCAAAGTTATTTTTAATTTATCGGATCATGTATTAACAAAACCAGAGATCAATATACTTAAAAAAGGGTTCAATTTTGCGATAACACCTCATAATGTCCCTAAAGTGGATAGCATTTATAATATAGAAAAGGCAGTCTCGTCGTTACTGGAACACATAGCTAATGATATTAGATTAAAAAAGTAGTATCATCCTCTCATCTTGCAGAACTCCTAACAAAAACATCACTACTCTGGAAAAAAGAACATTGTATAGTTTGAAGAAAAAGAAAGACATTATCATATTGAAGGCAGATAAGGGAAATTCAACAGTGATTTTAAACACCAGTGATTACGAAGATAAGATTAACAGCTTATTGTCGGATACATCAACCTACTGTGTCCTAGTCACAGACCCAACACTAAAGAACCACAATGATACCAACGATTTAATACATCATATGGAGAACTGGTCTATAGACTTAAAACGAAGATTGAAATCCATGCATCCACTAACACCAAGACTATATGGTGCTCCTAGGGTACGCAAAAATGGAATACCACTACACCCGATTGTGGATGGAATCAATTCGCCAACTTATCTGTTATCTAAACACCTGGCAGAGTTCCTCAAACCTCACATCCATAATTCGGACACTTATATACGAAATTCGCAACATTTCGTTGAGAAACTGAACTATCTCTATCTCCAATACGGATTTACTCGCCAGCCTGGATGTTACATCTCTATTCACTAACATCCCTGTGGAGGAAGTCATCGACATTTTAGGAAGTTTGCTCCCACAAGACATCACTTCTCTGTTCCATCATTGTTTAACATCAAACTTTTTCTTATGGAATAAAACCATATATCAGCAATTGACTGGCCTTGCAATGGGTAGCCCCCTCTCTCCATCTTGTGCTGATCTCTTTATGGAGGATTTTGAAAGTAAAATCTTAACTCAAACAGACCCTAAACCCACAGTATGGTGGAGATACGTGGACGATATTTTTATCGTTTGGAACCACAGAAAAAAGGACCTGTTCGACTTTCTTAACAAAATCAACTCTCTACACCACACAATCAAATTCACTCTAGAACTTGAAGAAGATAACCAATTATCATTTCTGGACACTTTAATTAAGAAGCTTCCGAATGGTGGTATCAACCTCTCAGTTTACCGCAAACCTTCCAATAAGGACATTATTTACATTTCACTTCCTCACACCACATTTCTCAGAAACTTAGTATTGTACACATGTTGAAGAACCGTGCCTCTCTCCTTACAACAGATCAACAAGACCTCCAGGAAGAACTATCCCTGATATCCACCAACCTTACCATGAATGGATTTCCTCGAAGACTCATCCACAAGATACTTTTCTCTGAATCCCGACAAAGACAACAAGATGATATACGTTATATTTCTACCATCGTCATTTCATACTTAGGGACAGTTTCCAATAAGATTGCTAGACTCCTTAGACCACATAAAATAAGAGTGGCCTTTAAACCCACAGAAACGATTAGACAATTCTTAAGATCTCCAAAAGATAGTCATCCTTTCTCCAAATATGCTGGAGTTTATAACATACCCTGCTCGTGCGGCTTGAATTACATCGGCCAAACTTCAAGGAGCCTTGAAATTAGGCAAAAAGAACACATAGGTGACGTCAATAATAACAGAGAAGAAAAATCGGGGTTAGCTTTTCATTTCTCGAGAACGAACCATACCATAGAGTGGGATAGAAGCACGATTCCTTACATGGAGGAGGACTTCCGCTCACGAATTTTTAAGGAGGCCACAACAGTTGCTCGCTGTATACAAAACCTTAACAGGAACCAAGGACTAATCTTGCCCGTGATCTGGAAGACCCTTATCAGATCCTTCAACTCGCCAGAACTGAATTATAGTGCCAACTATAGAACGTTCCTAAATAACAACAAGTGATATCATCCACGCTCTATGATTGTATTGTACGCACTCTGTTCTTTGTTTAATATAATTGGAATCGGTTGATTATAGTTTGTAACAGTTTTTTACTTTTTAGTGCTTTACATCAGTTATGTACCCTGAAGATGCCAACAGGCTTAGTAGGTGAAACTAGTTGGTATAACTTAGTTGTATATTATATGCACTTGATCAATATAATCCCGTTAAAAGTCTTTCCAAAGACAAGGTTACTTTGATCAAACTGTAATATTCAGACCGAAATATTTGGCAAATTAAACATTATTCTTGTGTAAACATGTATATATTTCTAATGACAGTTAATTACATGGTAGAGTGTGAAGAATGGATTGATTTGAAACATTAAGAGCTGTGTGATGTTATATATAAAACAATGCTATGGTAGTATGACTGAGGAAACATTCTATTATTAATTATTAACTCTATTTAAAAAACAAAAAGAAAAAACTTGCATCTTAAACATCAAACAATACATGAAACTTAATGGCTTCTCAGAAAGGACCACACAACGACTTTTTAATTCCTGTAATTGTAGCTCAAATAACAAGGAAACAGTAAGTCTTGTCCCAATTCCATATATTTCTGGCATCTCAGAATCCATTTCTAGAATTCTTAGGAAATAAAATGTAGTGGCTAATTTTCTTCCTATCAACAAATTGTCATCATGGTTTCCATCTTCCAAGATAAACATTCTCCTGTGGCTCTTCCTGGTGTCTACCAAGTTCCTTGTGACTGTGATTTCTTACTTCAGACAAACTAGATGCTTAATAGAAAAGAGAATACAAGAACACCAATCTTATATTAGCAACAGGAAATCTGAGAAATCTGGCTTGGGCACAGCAGGTAATAGATGTAGACCACAATATTCTATGGTCTGCAACATGTGCTTACTTCATCTGAGTCATTATAAATATAAACGTTTCTTTAAAGAAAGTGCTAAGTCCTTACTTCACCATACTAATTTAAATTGGAAGCTGACTCGCGCTATCTAAGGTATGGGGAAAGTCTTATTCTAATCACACACATCACTAGAGTTTTTTTTTTTAATAGAGTGAATGAATAATTAATAATGCAGTCTTTCCTCTGTTATATCATTGCATTGTTTAAGTATAACATCATGTGTCTCTTACTGTTTTGAATCAGTCTATTGTTTGCATTCTATCTTATAATTAACTATAGTTGCCACTGATGATGGCCTGTAATATTCAGGCTGAAATATATGACTTTAAATTAATATTATTATTTATTTCCTTGTGTTTTTTGTGTGAATTAAAGAAACCATATAGTTTATAAATGAGAATGGAGTGAAGCCTTGTTTTATGACCAATTTCATATCAAATTTTATTCCTGTACTTTGCTCATTTGTAATGCTAAATTAGATCTTAAATAACAATAACAATATTATTATTATTATTATTAACATTAGACCTCTAAGAAGTCAAAAGACTCATCTCATGAAGCACACACACACACACACACACATATATAAAAAGATATTCAAACTGTGCCTTAGATACACACACCCACCCTTCTTATACAGCTTCCAGGAATAGCTGTTTCTTCTATCTTTGTCTTTTTTTACTCTGTGAAAAATCTTTTCTGTATTAATCTGCTAACAACCTTTCACAAACTTTTATGTTTCAATCATATCCCCTCTCCTTCTTCTATTCATTAGACTCTGGAAATTGTATTCCCTCAATCTTTCTTCATATTTCACATTCCAAAGACCTTACATTGATTTATTGAATCCTTTCTGGATCCACTCTAAGATATCCTTACCCTCATGAAAATCAGGAGAACTGATCTGTAGGATAGTCCATGTGCAGCTTGATCAAGGCTTTATACCTGTTATTACTATTTTAGCAAAGTGATCCCCTAAACTTCAAACATCTGTCCACCTCTACTCCCAGATCTCTCATCTCTTCTACCTCCTTCAAAATTTTCCATTAATTTTATACTCTGCATCACATTGTGTGTCATAATATCATTAACATACAAGTTAATCAATAATGGCCCCAAGACTGACTCCTGCAGCACTCCACTAGATCTGCTTTTGTGTTGCTGCTCCCCCCCCCCCCCTATCTACACAATCCATCTGAGAATCAGCAATCCAACTTCTTGCTGGTTTCTTATCCAGTGCCAACCATTTCAGTTTAATCACCACCATGTCATGTGGAAATCTATCAAAGACCTTTAAAAAATATAAGTATACCCGCCATATGTGCATTTGCCTTATCCAAATTTGTTCTCTTGTATTATGTAAGCACATAGCTAAAATAACCTTCTCTTAGCAAACCCATGCTGATTGTCATAGAGAATGCTGCTGTCATCTACCCATTTTTGAGTCCTAATCTTTTCCAATCTCTCCAACATCTCTCCAACATCATTAGTCTGTGATTTGTAGCCCCCTTTGTGAAGTGGAACAATTTTACTATCTTTCCACTGCTGTTGTAAGACCGATGTTAAACAGGTGTGCCAAGTATGTTGTTAATTCCCTGCAGAATTCCTTCAAGTGATGATGTGATGTGAAGTCCTACTGCCTTATTAACATCATCATGTTTACTTAATTCTTCGTATTCCTCTTGCTCACTAACTATCAGTAGTCCTTCCTCCTCTACCCTTCAGCTTCACATGATGTCCCATCCACAAAAATGAAACACCGTGATAAGCTGCTCACCAAATACCTCAACTATAACCTCTGCAGCAGTTACCAATCTATATTTCCATCCACCAACATCATTCTCCATAATCATTCTTTCCTCTACTTGCCATATATTGAAATAACTTCAATTTTTTTTTGGCTTGATTGGGTTATTTCTGGTTATTGTTATTATTATCCAGGCCTCCATGGAGTCAAAAGCTCATCGTGGGAGATCGTTTTTAGGAAACACAAGGTTTATCATACCACTCCTTGAATCCATTGACCATTCCCACTCCAACCACTCTCTCAGGAAATGCATTCCAAGGTTCAACCACCCTCCACGCAAAGAAACCACTCCTCACCCTCTTGTGCACAGCCTCCTTTCGTAACTTCCTTCCAGGGATGGTCCCTTGTCATCGTTCCTTCTTGCTTTTCCACCAAGTGAAAGAACTCTCCAATGTCTACCCTGTAACTGCCTCTCAACAGCTTAAAAGTCTTGATCATATTACCTCTCCTTCTTCTATCCACCAAACTCTGCAGTCAACATTCCTTCAGTCAATCCTCATAACTCATATTGTACAGTCGTTGTTATCTGCCTCTGTACCCTTTCCACAGTCGATTTATCCCCTTCAAATTCTGGGGACCAAATCTGAGAACAATAGTCTAAGTGTGGTCTGATCAGGACCTTATACAACGGAATGATAACTCTTTTATCTCTGCAAGTCAGCATCCTTCTCAGTATTGCAGCAATCCTCTGAGTTACCCTCGCCACCCTTGTAATATGCTCCCTGAATTTCAGTTTTCTATCAATCATCACGCCCAGATCTTTTGTCTCCCCTACCTCATCCAGTATAGCTCCTCCCATCGATGGATCCCAAACCTCAAGACTTTACATTTTGCTGCATTGAACCGATACCCCCATTCATTTGCCCATCTGTCTAGTTTATTCAAATCCTCTTGCAGGGCTGCCACATCTGCACTATTACTGATAACCCTTCCCAGCTTCACGTCTTCTGCAAACAACTGAATATCCCCTTGCAATCCATTGACAATATCATTGACATAAAGGTTGAGCAACACAGGTCCCAGTACTGATCCCTGTGGAACCCCAATTGTAACCTTCTACTTCCTTGATATTGCCCCACCATACACAACTCTCTGATACCTATCAGTCAGCCAATCCTGAATCCATTTGACTAACCTGACATTTAAACCCATGTGCTGCAACTTAAATATCAGCTTATCATGTGGCACCCTGTTGTCAAACGCCTTTCAAAATCCAAAAAAATGGTAGTATATGCCTTTCTTTCATCAACTGCTCTTGTCACTTTATTATAAAAGACAATCATATTACTACAGCAAGAGCACCCCTTAACAAATCCATGTTGATTCTCACAGATAACATTACCCTCCTCTGGCCAACGTTGTATATAGTCCCTCACTAATTTCTCCAAGATCTTAACAACTACTGATGACACACAAACAGGCCTATAATTAGACACTTCCAGTCTGCTTCTGCCCTAATGCTGCGGCACTATCTTACCTTCCTTCCATTCCCTGGATACCTTTCCCACAGCCAGACTTTTATTGAAAAGCTAGGTCAATGAAGCTGTCAGTTCTTTAGCACATTCTCTCAAAACCTGTGGTGAAATACCATCCAGTCCAACAGCTTTACTGTTGGACTGGATGGTATTTCCACACTCTTCTCTTGCACCTCTAAACCCTGAACCTGCCCTATCCCTCTAGTATTAAAACCTCCTCGGATGAAATACTCCAATAAAGTGCTCATTGACTCCACTATGTCCTCTGCATCAGTCACTCTATTCCCATTTTTATCCCGCAATGTCATTCTTCCACAATCGTTTCTCCGCCTACTGGCCACATAACTAAAAAATTCCCTAGGATTTTCTTTGGGTCTTAGTGCTAATCTCTTCTCATATTCCAGTTTTGCCTTCCTCACTATTCTGGTCACTCTCCTGGCCTGCATCTTATATTCTTCATGTAGCTGCCCTCCACACCCTCCTTGTATATCTTCCATAATCTCTTTTTCAACTGCAGTTTCTGTTTGATATCATTTGTCATCCACTTTACACCAAATTGTGTCTGCTTCTTCACCCGTGGAACACAGCTTACTATTGCGGCTAACAAATATTCTTTCACGATTTCCCAAGCACTAATGATATCCTGGCCTTCCAATTCTGTCCTCCATGAAACTGCCCCTAGTTGATATGCCAAAGACTATTATAATTACCTGCCTTATAATTCCACATATGTTCCCTTTTCTTTGATACACCTGCATGTCTGTTCATCTTCCAAGTCAAAACCACATGGTCATTCTCTCTAACTGGTGGGAGAGATGTCATCTCAGTTATAATCAGCTCTTTTGATGCTATGACCAAATCCAGAACTCTTGAGCCTCTTGTTCCCTCTATTACATGCTGCTGAAGACATTTGTCCCTCAAGAATTCCAGAAATGCTATTCCCTTCTTACTACTTACATTTTCCTCTTCCCAGCTTACTGCTGTAGTTAAAATCTCCCACAACAATCGTTCTTCTTGCACTTGCCAAGTTCAACTGCCTAAACATCTCCTGGTCTCCACCTTCTGTGCTCACTGGTCTATAGCAACATCCCACTAAATATCCTTTCTTGGCCACTTCTACCTCACACCATATGCTTTTAAAACCACCTGGGTCACTGCCTTCCAAAGCCTCCACTCTTAGAGTACATAAGTCATCACTTATCATAAGCAGTACTCTACCACCACGTTTTCTTTTCCTATCCTGCCAAAAAATGCTGTGCTCTGCCACTTCAATTCCAGTTATTATATCATCCTCCGTCAACCATGTCTCAGAGATTCCAATAATCTTTGGCCAGGTTGATGTTATCAGCGCCACCAATTCATCTCCTTTATTTCGGATACTTATGGTGTTAGTATAGAGCATAAAAATGTCACTGCTGCTATACCTATCATTGTCCTCTCTCGACCCCCCCCCCATGCTCAGTCGTCCTCCTTCTCTCCCCCTTCCACCTTCCATCAGCCTTCATCTCCTAACACCAACACCATCTACCGCCGACTACCACCACTAATACTTTCACAGACAATCACAAACATCCATGCCCAAGGCAGGATTTGAACCCACAGCCTTTTGGCTGGAGAGCAGATACTCTAACCACTTGGCCAACCATGCCAGCTATTTAAATTCACAGGAGAAAATGGTTATTTTACATGGAAAGGGAATTACAAACGATTAGATGGGACAGCTATGGGCTGCCCCCTTAGCCAACTTCTACATAGAACACTTGGAAAAGCTAGCTATCAATAAAGCCATGCTCAAACCAAGGCTTTGGCTACACTGTTGATGATTGTTTGCTATTTGGCCACATGGCCTAGACACATTGGATACATTCTTAGCACATTTAAATAGCTAGCACCTAAAAATCCACTTTACAATGGAACTGGAAGCTAATGACTGTCTGCCCTTCCTGGATACACTAATCACACGTCTTCCAGTTGGTTCCCTATCATTCTCAGTTTATAGAAAACCCCACACGTACAGGGAGATATTTACACAAACAATCACACCATCACCCGTCTCAACAATATGGTAGTCTAAAAACACTAACCCACAGAGCTAGAGCGATTTGTTCTGATGACATTGCTCTCAATGCTGAACTCACTCACTTACGTCACACCTTCTTAGCCAATGGCTATAATCCCCATAAGATAGACAAAATACTAATTGCTCCCCAGACCTCCCCCCCCTTTATGGTAAGGGGGAAGGGTGTCTACAACAAAATCTTCTACAACAAAACTGTCACCATCCCATATATTAAAGGCATGTATCTGAAAAGATATCTAGAGTGCTTAACAAACACCAACTACACACCATATTTAAACTATATGTGAAATTGGCAACTCTCATCCATTCACCCAAGGACAGAATCTCTCCTTTATCACATCCAGGAGTCTATGAAGTGCCCTGTTTGTGTCATTGAGCCTACTACGATATCACGATGACACAGACAGGGCACTTCATAGACTCCTGTTCGTGTCATCGATCCTACTATGGACAGAGAGGAAGAAACTGTGGACATCTGCCTCAGTGAACATTAAAATATATCCAGCACTATCACTATGGCAAGTCAGATCTTGGCAGACTATGCTTCAGATACCCCTGCACACAAGATCTATTGAAAAAAAAAACAAAAGTGTTGCACAGAAGCTTTTATAAGTCAGAGAGGTTGAGAGATTGTTCCTTTAATCAACAGAAGCCTGAAACATACTCCAAACCTCAACAAGAATGGCTGTATAAAAATTGCCAAAGATTTGGGAGACAGTCATCTTAAGACCATATTAATACCTGCTTTTTCTCTCTGTTTTTTTATTTTTTTTTCCAACATAGATGGTGCCTAATTAGAACTTTAGTCTTTATGTTGAACGTTACAATTGTTCAAACTAGTCCCATTGTTATACCGGATTGTGGTTGTCTCGCATACTGTGACAAACTGTTTTTGTGCTCTGAAGATGCTGGATAGAATACCAGCAAAATATCAGCAATAAGTTAATAAAAAGTTAGTTTCTTATCAGTCTGTGTTCTCATCTATACCATTAAAAATAATCAACACATATGACAAAGAAATAAGCCTTCCCTCACGTTTAAATTTCATTCTCTGCACTCATTCTCTACCTTTCAGCAGTAGTCTGTCCAAATGACTCACACCAAAATCATTCAAATGCAGTCCCTCAATCTTATACAGTTCAATTCATCGTTCAAAAACTCATTCCACACATTAACAAACTGCACTCCTTTCTCCTCACACATTTCTGGTAACATATCATTCACAATCTTTGCTCTCCACCTCATTTCATCACTATCATACCTGGGCAACACACTGACTGCTTTTCCTGTCAAACTATTGTCTTTTATCCTTCCAAACAACCTCCTGATATTGAATCTTATGTTTTCTTTATTCCCAGTCAAGTGATTTGTCCCTATCTACTCTTTATCTTGCGTACTCTTCATATACAACGCCTCAATCATTCTATTCATTTTACCTCCAGGAAAACATACTTTGTTTATCTTCTCTTTTACCACACCTCTAATAATTGAATCCCCTTACAAAGCCACTCTCAAGTCTTTCGTTACCTCTTTCATATTGACATTATTCGTTTTTGTCTTCTTCACTCTTCAATACATATCTACAATTCTCTTCATTTCACTTTGTGTCCATTACATCTCTTTCCTCATCTTCACCAATTCAGCTCAATGATATCTTGCATCATTTTTTTGTGTTCTGATTCACTTTCTCAATTTTATCATCAGTTATACACTCTGGTTAGCCATCAATTCCACTCAACATCTTGCCTTTAATTGCACTCTGTTTTTCAACTTCCACTACATTCATATCACTTTCATCATTCTTATTACCATTGATATTTAATTCAGAAGATTGATTGTTCACTTTTTCAAAACTTTTTTACAAATTTTTCGCTCTTCTTTTACACTGTTTCTTTTTGCTATTAGACAAACGCTCATCCTTTTCATGGCATTTCTTGCTACTGACACCTTCAGTTATCTATATGATACCGCCCATCAAGTCTTCATGATGAGTGGTAACACTTTGCACACACCCTCCTTCCATCTGCCTTAAATATCTATAATTTATCTACATAATCTAATAAATATATGGAGCTCACCTCACATTTCACAAAATGATTAAAATGAAAATTGTAAAGTTGTCTCTTGTAAAGACAAATACTGTGCCATCTTTCCTTTGCCAGTTACTATACCCCACTCTAAGTTTAAAATATATGAATATATACAACAAATCAGTTTCAAAAAAGCCATACTGTTCACCTTATTTGATTTTTGTTGCACGTGTAGTTGTTCTTGTTCTCAGTCATTTTGTCTTTGTTAATTGTAAGCTGTATTACACAAACTTGACTACAAAAAACTGTGATAATCACTGTGAATTCAATATCAAATATCACTGATAAATAAATTTTTGCTGAAATGCATATGCAGTTTTTATTGCCAATATTATATAAAATAAATTTATCTTTGCTTCAGCAGTTCTAGCTACAATCTTCTGACACGCACACACATGCACACACACACAGGCCAAGCTGGTGGCGTGTGCAATGTACACAGGTGCCGCAGAAGAAAAGGCACCTAAAAGTTGTCAAAAAATATGAGATAAGAGTTTAAACGAACAACGAATGGTACAGAATGGTATATATAATTATGAATGTATGTCGTCTTCCATTCGGGGCCCCCCTTCAGATCTTCCCGGAAACGAACAAATAAATTCTGAAATTGTATCCTGGACCCGATTATATCACTGTAATTTTTTATTAAAATTTACGAAAATATGCCTAAAATAGTTCTTCTTTATTTTTTGATGTATCATAAATCAACTTATGATTAATTGTTGAGTTCCGTGTAAAAAAAAAAATTGTATAAGCAGGACTAATCCGTAGGTAACATTATACTGTAAAGTGGTTTTCATTTGTTTTTCATTTCTTGTTCATTTTATTCACACTTTATTCAAAAAAAACTTTTTTCGAAAGGCGCCGAACATTAATCGCACACACAAGAAAAATATTAGGCACCAGCGTTGCACGCACGCACGCACACACACACACACGTGCTTGCATGCACACAGTACTCTCCTTGTATTACTTTGCATATGGTTCATTTATACCATATAATGATATTTTGAACAGCTTTTCTTGGCACTTGTCATATTCCTTTCTCATATCTTTGTTACATTCCCATATGTTTTCAACTGTAATATTTGTCTTTAAGTAAAAATATGATCTTTACAACCTCTGTTAGGCCTTAACTCAGCTTGTTCTTTCTAACCACTATGCATTCAATCTCAGATGTCAGTAATAAATAAATTTTTTGGCAGATTTATTAGTGACTTCTCTTTGACTTGAACGGAACTTGTTCTTTCCCGCATTTCTCTTTCACAGTTTTTCTTAGCTTTTTCTCAAATATTACCTGGAATGCTATATATTGTTTTATTTATGAATTTATAGATGGGTAATATTGAGAGTTTTTCTTTTAATCATCTGGAATTCAATCTTTTTACCAGGCTTTTGACTATTCAAAACACCACAAAAGGCTGTAAAAAAAATTTTATACCTCCATATTTGACATCTCTTGTCAGATATTATTTACTCCAGTTTCCATTCCACATTTCAGGTTTTTGATAGTTTTTTCCACTTCAGATATTTTATACCTCCAAATTTTCAATATCTGAAAGTGCAATTTCTGAAATTTTCTGCTGTTAATTACTTTTTGAGTAAATATGAAATATTTAAAGTTTTTGAGAAAGATAAGCTGTTTGTAATAACAAATAATAAAAGTTGCATTTGTGCGTTGCATAACAAATTACTTTTCTTCTTTGTCAATCAGTTTTTTTTTTCTTTTATCTGTCTTTTTATCTGTCTAGCTTAAATTGAATTTAGTTATTATCCTAAATAAAATGTGTTCATATTTAATTTTTAGGTATCTCACAGTTAGTGGTAAGCTTGCTACCCAGCAGCCCTTATCCTCGAAACAGCCTCATTGTAAGCCACAATTTGTGATACTTCCATCATCTCCTCATCCGTTTGAACAGGTATCTTACTATAATGGAATATTGTGGATATTGGCCACTGATGGTACAGTGTTTTGTACTGTAGTCAAAGAAAAGAATTTTATTTGGAAAACAGTCAGGTGTTTAAGAAAAATTATCTATTTAAATATTTGTATATCAACTAAATAAATTTCTGATTTATTTCTCTTGTAATTAATTCTGGTTATTTATTCTAATCATATGACAGAGATTTCTAAATTTCTATTCTAACTCAATAAATTTCTAAATAAAAAACTAAATTTGCAAATAAAATATTACAAACTTCATTTGCTAATTTTTTTATCATTTGCAAGTTACATAATACAGAATTTCCACAGGGATATTTTAAATGCAAATGTTTTTCAAATCAAATTTTTCGTAGTTAAAAGTAAGGTAGTTGAACAAGTAGTTGTTCAGCTACTTGTTTTGTACATATGCATGCCTGCTGGTAAATGAAATTGGTAGATGTTATGATTGTAACAGTTCAGAAAGAAGCTTTTATGTTTATTATTATAATAATTATCATGGAGTGTTGACGTTATTTGAAGCTCCTGTAAAATAGGCAATTTACTGAGGTTTTTTTTTTTTTTTTTTTTTTTTGATTAGTTAGTGTAGTTTTGAGTTATATTATGTTTTTTACTGGATTTGTTGTACTTAGTGCATATTCTAATATATTTATAGATGCACTGTCAAATTAAAATAGTTTTTTTTTTTTTTTTTTTTTAATTGCAACAATAGAACAGCAACTAAAGCAAGGGATAATGTAGAATCCAGAGATAGGGATCTTTGTATTGATGATGCAAATGAAGAAAATTTGTATACAAAATTTCCAGATTAAAAGGAATTATTAGACTATTGACCAGCGAGTTAGAGAAAGTCGATAAATGTTTAAAAAACTCAGGATAAGAAAAATAAAGTAAAGTAAAGTAAAGAACAATAAAGTGCATAAGTTGGTGGTTATCAGCAAATAATAATAATATTATTATTAAGGTAAATCTATTAGAATATAAGAAAAAAAAAAAGTGGTTACTCCACTTGACGATGGAGTAACCACTTTGAGCTTCCCAGGAACTAAAATAAAAAGCCAGAGGTAACTTTTTATGTCCACATACAAATGCCAAGAGCATTAGAAAGAATACTCTAATGCTCTTGGCATTAGATATACTACTCTACTCATAGAAGAGTAGAGTAGTGCTACTAATGATATCAGATGATTTTGAGTCCAGTCACAGTAGAAACTCATGAAAATAATAACAGTAATAATGTTCCATATAATAATGAGCTTGAGGCAGGCTATCTGGTGTGAGGTGGAAACCAACAGGGTGAAAAATATGGTGCAATGTTGCCATACACCTGTCATTTCATTTGCTATGGATGATGAAATGCATTGCAAAATACACTGATGAGTACTAAACAGGCAATGATTATGGGTGACAAATTATCCAAACATGGATTGAGTATCAGAGAACTCATAAGAATGAAGGAGAATTTATTGAGCTGTTGAAAGGCAACTTTTCCAAACATATGAAAGAATGAACTATTATTATTATACAGGTATTTCCATGGAGTCAGAAGATTTGTCTTGGAAAATCTGTCATTCACACACTAGCTATCATTCACACAATACCTATCATATCTCTTTAAACTCATTCACTGATGAAGCACTCACTTCTGGCAACCCATTCCACCAATTCAACCACCCTCTAAGCAAAAAAAATCTATTGCTAACTACACTGTTACACAACTTCCACTGGTGACCTCTTGTTCTCTTCATTATTGCCATGCACCAAAGAATGTGTTCAGTGTCATTCCTATGCAACCCCTTTAATAACTTAAAAATTTCTGTCACGTCTCCTCTTTTTCTAATTTCAGCTAATTTTTGAAGCCTGCAGACTGTCAATCTGTTCTCATAGGGAACATTCCACATACCTATCACAATCTTTTTTCACTTGCCTCTGGACCCTCTACACAACTCTTTCATCCCCCATGGAATCAAGGAGTCCAGATCTTATTTTATTAAAGCCTGATATAGAGGAACAATAACCTCTCTATCCCTGATTATTATTGTGGTTTTCAGCAACCACCTAATCTAATGTGCTGCTTTGGTTACCTTCACAATATGCCATATAAACTTCAACTCTCTATCCATAATAACATCCAAATCCCTGGCTTCATCAGTTTCCCACAGTTCAGTTACCATTGCTATCATTTACCATTCATATCATATCATATCATATCATTTACCATTGCTCTTTCTGGTTTAGCATTGTCAGTAAAAAATTGAATATTTCCAGCCAAATGATTTCCTATATCATTGATATACAAATTAAACAACAGAAGACTAAATACTAAACCCTGTTTTATGAAACTGGTCACTTGCCTTCTACTTTATTCTATTCCTCCATAAGCCACTCTCGGATATCTGTCCATCTGCCACCCTCTAATCCAAATCACCAGATTCATATTCATCCCTATTTGCTCCAATTTATGCAATAGAGTTCTATGTGAAATCTTGTCAAATGCTTTTGAAAAATCTAGAAATATCACTGAGTAGCCATTTTCCTTATCCAACTCCTTTCTCACTTGATTATAGAAAGTAAGCAGGTTATTAAGGCAAGACCTATCCTTTACAAAACCATGTTATTCTTTATAGAGCATCATATTCCTATCCACCCAGTCCTGAATTCTGTCTTTCACCAATTTCTCCAATACCTTAAACCACCATTCCTTAGATGGCTATAATTTGCTATTTCTGTCTTGGAGCCTCCTTTATACAATGGGACTATTTTTCCCCTCTTTGCACTCCATTGGCACCTTCCCAGTACTGAAACTTAAATTAAACAGATTTGTCAGAGGAACTGATAATGACCTTGCACATTCTCATAATACATGGGCTGATATGGCATCTAATCCCATATCTGTGTTTGTATTGAGGTTCTGCAATATTTTAAGCATCTCCATTTCTTCAACCTCTATTCTCCTATCAGTCAGTGTCACATCTAGCATTGCAATATCACCACCTAGGTGGTACACTCCTGGCAAATGTTCACTCAGTAATTCAGCTGTTTGGTTCTGTTATTTCCCCACCATCAGCACTTTTTCAAGTTATTCTACCATAGTCTTTCCTCCTTTTACTTGCCACATAGCAATAGAACTCTTTAGGGTTTCTTTTGGTCTTTGCTCATTATTCCTCTGATATCCTCAGCTGGTTTTCTCTCATAATTAGCTTTGGCCTTCCTTACTATACTGGTCACTCTTCTTGTGTGCATCCACCTTATACCACTCATGGTCATGCTGACCACCTTTTCTTTGTGTGTAACTCCTACTTAATGAGGCTATTCATACATCTAACTTCTACCTAATTTATCCTTATGACTTTGGATATTCAGATCTTGCTTTCTTCAAACATTACTTGACTGTCTCCCATGCACCACCAACATCTCTCCCATCCAAATTCTTATGCCATGGCTCTGCTGAAGGCTGACTCTTCAGCTTGTCATAATCACCTGCTTTGTAATTTCACATATATTCTCTTCTTAATAGAAAATTCTGCATGTTTAGTAATCTTCCAGGTCAAGACTACATGATTACTTTCTGCAAGCAGAGGCAGTGTAGTTAGATTGGTTAGTGTTAAGTTCTCTGATGTAATGACGAGATCCAGCACTCTTTAACCTTGTGCCCTCCTCCAATACATGTTCCCTCACATAATTATCTCTCAGCAGCTGTACAGATTCCATTTCCTACCTTGCCCACGACCATTCCTCCTCCCAGTCTATGTACCCCATAGTTGAAATCCTGCATAATCACTTGACCTGTACTCATGCTAATTTGTGAGTGCATGATATCTACATTCTCCCATATACCTCTTGGATTATAGCAGCAACCAGTTATGTATTTAGTCCTATTGGCTTATATCTCATACCAGATAGCCTCAAATGAACTGCCCTCCAAATCCCTGTCCCACGATCTATTTCTACTCTTTTTGGCTTTAATTCTTCTGCTATCATTAGCAAAATGTCTTCCCTCATCCTGTTTCTTCTGTCCTGTCTAAAGATGTCACATCCCTTGCATTTCATTCCATTCCTATGATCATATCATCTGTGGAAACCACATCTCACTCATGCCTATAACTTTTGGCCAAGTTGTGCTCACCAATGCCAGAAACTGTTCAAACCTTATTTTGAATACTTCTGGCATTAGTATACATAAACTGCAGTATCCCACAACCTCCTTTACATCGTGTGTTACTTAGCCCATTGAAGTTAACCTGGGGTGCTATATTTTGCATTATGTGATCACTCTCCCACTTACTAACCTCCAGGTTGCTTGGACCCACACTCATCTGCATCCACTTAAATATTCTAGTTTCCATCACTCAAACTTTTTTGAAGAACACTTTCTCAAGACTCCTGACATCAAATTCATTTAGATGCATGACGTCCACCCACCTTATATAAATCCTTCCCTCCATCAAACTCACTCCAGAAATCCACAAACTCCACACCATTCCTCCTGTACAATCTGCACACTGTGACTCACTTGTGATCATAACTCTCTGGCTCAGCTCACATCTGTCATACTGTGGCAACAGACTAATAACTTTTGCTATCTCACGCTTCTTTTTTGCATGTGCTAGCAACTCTTTCATGTCTTCTCCGATACCACGCTTGTCACCTGCTAAATCATATTTACCAGCCAAAATAAACATCCCTTTCACCTTACTCTCTGCTGGTCTTTGACTAGAGGTCGTAGAATGTAAGATTTGATCATATCATCAGAAAGGTCTCAGTTAAAAATGTGATTATTCTTCATCTACTTGGTGACAGCGATCATGCTCTACTGACCTTGGAATTGTTAAGTATATAGATGTCCCAATTAGATGCTGTGGGACCAACTTATACCATGAAACCAAACATGGTACTCTCAAGAGAGTACCATGTTTGGTTTTCCAAGGTATAAGTTACTGATTGGGAAGGCTATCGGCAATATATGTGCAGATTTCTAAACCATGCTTAAATGATGCAGCATGGTGCAAATCCCATAATGCAAAACACATCTGCAAGGAGATGTGTTTTGCATTATGGGAGATACTGAGATAGGACTGATGTTAGCTTGGTCCACCTTTGATACGAATTTCTCGGTGTTGTACTACCTTACCCCACGGATATGTTGCATTATGGGAAATAATGAGATAGGAGTGATGTTAGCTTGGTTCACCTTTGCTATGAGTTGCCCAGTGTTGTACTACCTTACCCCAGTCCTGAAGATATTTTCAGGCATAAACTTTGGTTTGCTCACGCTTGGATCAAGGATTAAACTAAAGTTGATGAAATATTTCATTATATGGAAGGTAGGGAGAGGATAATGATACATTGGAAGTTGTTTGGTGTGCAGGTAAGAGTGGACTATTTTGCCTGTTGAATTAGTGAATACATCTTTATTATTATTATTATTACCCCAAGACCTCATGGAGTCAAAGACTCATCTGGGAGATTCTTTTATCACAGGCACACACATCTCATCATGCCGTGTCTTAAACACACTCAAACTCCTTGCGGACACCACACTCTCAGGCAAGATATTCCAATCATTCACAACTCTGCACGAAAAAAACTTGCCCCTCACTCCCCTATTCACACCCTCTTTGTACAGTTTCCAGGTATGACCTCTGGTTCTCCCCTGATCTCCCACTATTTTCTGTAGACCCTCTCCAGCATTGATCCTATAACAATCTCTTAATAACTTGTAGGTCTGTATCATATCTCTCCTCTTCCTCCTGTCCACCAGACTCTGCAAATTACATCTTCTCAATCTTTCCTCATATTCGACATTCCAGAGTTCAGAAACTACCTTAGTTGGTCACCTTTGGACCCTTTCCAACATCTCTTCATTCTTCTGAAAACCAGGTGACCAAATCTGGGCACAATAATCCATGTGTGGCCTAATCAAAGCCTCATACAACGGAACAAGAATCTCCCTACTTCTACATGTCAGTGTCCTCTGCATCATTCCCAGAAACCTTTGTGTCGTCTTCACAATTTTGGCTATGTGTCCCCTAAATTTTAGATCCTTATCCACTATCACCCACAGGTCTCTTATATCCTCTACCTCCAACAATATATTCTCACCAAGCATAAATTCTGCATCCCATCTTTGTTTTCCAAATTTTAAAACCTTACATTTTGCAACATTGAACTCACATCCCGATTTCTGTGCCCAATCACTCAATTTATTCAAGTCTTCTTCCAAGGCCACAACATCTTCACTACTCTTTATGGTTCATCCCAACTTTGCATCATCTGCAAACAACTGAATATCTCCATCCAAATCTTCACCTATATCATTAATATACAAGTTAAACAGCAATGGACCTAAAACAGACCTCTGAGGCACTCCACTAGTGACTTTCCTTTTCCTGGATATCATACCCCCATACACAACTTGTTGATACCTATCAGATAACTAGTCTCCAATCCAATGCACTAATCTAATATCCAACCCCATTTGCTCTAGTTTGACTGTCAACTTATCATGAGATACTCTATCAAAGGCTTTTGCAAAATCCAAGTATATTACTGTGTATCCTTCTCCTCCGTCCAAGGAAGCAGTCACTTTATTGTAATAAGTAAGTAGATTACTAAAACACGACCTCCCTTTAGCAAATCCATGCTGTCCATCAAAGATTATACCATTGTTGTCAACCCAACTCTGGATCCTAGTTCTCACAAGCTTCTCCAACAACTTAACCACAACACCTGACACAGAGATAGGCCCTATAGTTTGATGCTTGAGTTCGATCACCTCCTTTATGAAGTGGAACAATCTTGCCCTCCTTCCACTCCTAAGGAACCTGACCAAGTGCAAGACTTGTATTAAACAAATATCTCAAGGCAGGTGTCAACTCCCTGGCACATTCCTTCAGAATACGTGGTGATATATCATCAAGTCCCACAGCATTATTTACATCTAGTTTACTCAACTCCCCAAACACCTCTTGCTCACTTACAGTCAGTCTCTCCTCCCCATCATCAGCTGCTCTCAATCTCTCCATGAAGTAACATTCACAAGATTGAAAGATCTTTATGAACTGCTCATTAAGTAATGCCACCACACATTCTGCAACAGCTGTCTTTATACCATTTTCTCCAATTAATGTCATCCTTCCATAATCATTCTTTCTTTTACTGGCTACATATCGAAAGAACTCCCTAGGATTCTTTTTGGCTTCATTAGCTAACTGCTGTTCATGCCTCTTTTTAGCTACTCTCTCCAACCAAGTCACCCTCCTTGAAATTGGTTATTTCCACTTCTCTTATGCTGTCTCCACAATGCCCTTTTTCTCTGTATCTCATGCTTAATCTTTTTATTCATCCGTCTCACACCTACCCTATTTAACCTTCTCACCCTTGGAATATATTTAGACATTGCATCTACTAGATAGTTTTTGAAAATCCCCCAAGCTGCAATGATCTCTTTTCCAGCTAACTCCTCATTCCACGCTACATCCGCAAGCTGTCTCCTGAGCTCTTCGTAATCCCCCCCCCCCCCCCGTAGTTCCACATATACCCTTTTCTCACAGGGGTTCTTGCCCTGCTGGCAACCACCCAGGTAATCACCTCATGGTCACTCTCACCAATTGGTGGATGATTTGACACCTCATTTATAATTACATCCTCTGATGAGATGACCAAATCTAAGACAATTCATTATCTTGAATCATTTTAAGAGAAGATATGACTGTTGCTTTGTGTGATGTATGGCCTCCCTTGATGAGTCCTTATCTCTTTGGAGGTTTCTGATGATAAAAGTAATAATTATTAACGTTGTTAACATATTGGGATTATAGAATTTAGATTATGAGGTCAGATTAACAGGGGATAAAGAGGGGTGATATGAAGGACATATCATATCATCCCTCTTGTTATGATTTATTTTGTGGAGTGTTGCAAGGAACACATGTTGGCATACAGATAACTGATTTTGTTTTAGTAAATATTTCACAATATTGCTATCAGTATTGGTATTATTTTCTGTATGATTAGTGGAATTGCTTGTGGCAAAAAAGTAAGAATTTTGAGAGGGTTTATTGGAAATGTTTTGTGAGGAATTGCCAGAAATGCGAGATATGTTGAAAGTGGGAAAATGAAGTGACAAATTTGAATGATAAAAGGCATCAAATCTAAAGTGTTGTAGAGAATGTAGTTGAAGCTGTGAGTGGTAGTGGATGAAATATGAATGAGAGAATGAAAGAAGTGGTTGAAGGCAATATGAATGATGACGTGGTAATGAGGAGAGAAATAACGTTTATTCAGAGTGTCTACTTCTGAGAAAAGTTGATTTCATACGATCTAATTACCCAAATTACAAGATTGTCTTCCTAGGAGACTTAAATATCTCCTAGGAATGCAAACTGACTTCTCTTCTATAACTTTACAGATCAAGCTGGAAGGAAAGCCAAATCATTTGCCATCAGTCATGATTTATCACAAATACGGGGTGATCTGAAAAGTTCTCAGCCTCGACCATAGTCGAGGCTGAGAACCATCTGTCATAAGCATCTGTGTGAAATTGCAATTCATTCTATCAAGTAGTTTGTTTTATACAGCTGTCTGAAGCAAAAGTGTTGTCTGTATCCCTTGAAATGGATGATCAACACTGCTGATGATTACTGACAGCCGCATTCTTAAATAGTTACTTAGAACATGTGGCGACACACATGATCAAGTAGTTTGCATATACGCTGTGTAAGACACATTATATACATATGCATAAATATTTCTAATTCAGTGGTTGATTTGTGTATAAGATCTGATAAAATTGGAGTCTTGACAGATAACAGATTAATTTGGTGGAAAATTGTTGAGAGGAAGTTAGTAGTGATCTTTTTTATGTAGCACTATCATAATATCATGTACATCCTTCTGAGGGTATACATATCAGGAATTTATTCTGATGATTTTTTTTTTATGTTGATCATGTACATGAAAGGTTGAGGGACCTTTATTACATCAGTTCAATGTGTGGGATGCAGGTGAGGATTGAGATAGAAGTTTAAATTGTACATGTTTTGGTCATAAAGTATTACAAAATAAAGATTTATTGTTACATAGACCATATATTTATAACGTACTTAAGCTCTCACAAATTGCCTACCGGTTTCACTAGTAACTGACTAGCTTTCTCAAGGCTTGCATAGTACAAAAAAGGTTTAAAAATACAAAGAACCGTTAGTACCTGTTAGGTAGCTAGGGTGTTGAGTAGTTATGTCACGCGAACGTGTCACCCCTAGCTACCTAACAGGTACTAACGGTTCTTTGTATTTTTAAACCTTTTTTGCATTTACCTTTTTTGTACTATGCAAGCCTTGAGAAAGCTAGTCAGTTACTAGTGAAACTGGTAGGCAATTTGTGAGAGCTTAAGTACGTTATAAATATATGGTCTATGTAACAATAAATCTTTATTTTGAGATAGAAGTTTATTGACATTTTCTTGGAGGTTGTAATTGTTTTGGGATACTTACATTAGGAAGGCTGTTCCAGAGGTAGATAGAATAAAAGATGAAGAGGAGAAGCAGGTTCAGAACAGAAAATGGAGGAATAATGGTTGCCAATTCAGTGGAGCAGTGACCATGGAAGTACCTCTGGAACAGACACAGTATTGAAACATTGTATCTGATAGAAGTTGAAATGAATGTGTAAGGGAAGGATCATTTATAAGTAGAATTGCTCTCTTCTGGACAGCAACTGGATTTTTATGAAGGTTTTAGGGCAACACCAAACTTGAGCATTACTAGTTTTTAATGTTTAATATTTTAAGGAAACTATTGATGTCATGGATTTATGCCAGTAAATCGAACGTCGTAAGTTTGATTCTAGTTGCTGACAAGAGGAATTTTTGCTGGCCTTATTGGCTGAATGGTTAGCATATCTGCTCTCCAGCTAAAAGGCTGTGGGTTTGAATCCCGCCATGGGCATGGATGTTT
Organism: Typopeltis vanoorti; assembly: GCF_054136105.1. Classification (NCBI taxonomy): domain Eukaryota; kingdom Metazoa; phylum Arthropoda; class Arachnida; order Uropygi; family Thelyphonidae; genus Typopeltis; species Typopeltis vanoorti. Next base: position 94,653,282 of record NC_143558.1, on the reverse strand, counting down.
GTGATTGTCTGTGAAAATACTAGTGGTGGCGATGGGCAGTAGATGGCATTGGTGTAGACGATGTGGTTCCCTGTAGTTGGTCTCTGGAGACAAAGAGTTGTAGAATAGGTGCCCTTCCTTGTCAAGGGGTCTTTGGGCTCCTTGGAGGTGTCACATAATAATAATAATGAATGTTAGTCCAAGCAGAGACATCTGATCCTGTCTTTTGAATCATGTATTAATGAAGGTAAAGAGAGGTGAGTTGAGATCCCTTTTGCAAGAGAAAAGACAAGGCTGCATTTTGTTGGTATTGAAGGTGACCAGATTATTCTAATCCCATTGAAGGATGATATACAGGTCTGCGCACTGCATGGTTTGATGAATGGATGGATGAATGAATCAACAACTATGAACAGTATTAATGGTGATTGTGAATAGGTCACTTATGTATAGGAGAAAGAGGTACTCTTTCTCCTATACAGGTGATAGAACAGAACCATGAGGCACTCCTGCATTGTGGTGAAATTCAAAGAAATGGAGTCATCTACCTTGACACAATGAATAACTAGAAAGTTGGCTAGCCAGTTACAAGGGGTGATAGGTAGTTCAAAGAATGGCAATTTGTTTATCAGGCCTCAATGCTAATTGCAGTGAGATGTAAATACTCTGCAAATGTCAAGAACAACAGTATATGTTTTTTTGAACCTTTCAATGACACATGTCCAGTCCGCCATGGATTTTGAATAGTAGAATCCATACTAGTAGTCACTAATTAATTGGTGGGCCTCTTGGTAGTGGAGAAGTTGATTGTTGATGACTTTCTCAATTATTTTGATCTCCCTTATTTGGAATAAGCTGGATATATGATTGCTTCCACACAATGGGAAACTTACCAGCTAAGTACAAAACATTGAAGAGATGATACAAGATCTGGAGCACAGTATTAGAGTACAGTTAAAGTGATATTATCAGCACCAGAAGACTTTTTTATGTCTAAGTCATTTAGTAATTTTCTGATGTCTTTTTGCTGAAAAACTACAGTAGGCATACAGTGCTCAGATTCTTCTATGTAGACAATTTGTCTTGGTCATCTATACAGGAGTTAGAGGGAAAAAAATAGTGATGCTGGAAATCAGCTTTATCCTTGGATACTGTAATAGTGATTCCATCAGAATGTGTGTGCATGTGTGTGTGTGTGAGAGAGAGAGAGAGAGAGGTGGAAGTACAGATGATGTTTTGCATATGCTGGGGTTTTTGTGGTGAGGTGAATTTTTTCTCTTCAACACTTACTATTGAACCAGGACTTGGAAGTTGGACAAAGATTTTGGGTAGAATGGGGAATGAAGATGTTCATGCCATTGAGGATAATTTCTGTGAATTTACTCTGAGGGTGTTTGGGTTAGAGGAGTGGAAGCAAGAGTTTAGGAAGGAGTAGAAATTGCAGAGGTCATTCCATTTGACACTCTGTAATGCCAAAGTACATAATGTGGGGAGTTATTGGAGGAAGAGCTTTATGTGTGTGTGAGAGAGAGAGAGGAGACTTGCACAAGATTGTGGTCTGAGTTACATGAGGTGACCTACATGATGTATCTGGAAGGAGAACTTGTTTAAAGAAGAGATCAAGAGTATTGTGAGAGTGAAGAGAGTTATCAAGAATTTAGGTACATAGATGAACAGTTTGCTTTAGGTCATTGTATAGCAAAACTTCTGCATCTTGTCCAGCTTGATCAGTGGTATTGGAAAAGTGGAGCCAGTTGGAATTGTCAACATTAAGTTGATTAGGAAGATGACCTCACCATTTGGATAGTTGGAGTGCAGATGGTTGAGCTTCATGGAGATGAAGGTGAAGAGGTTTGAGTAGTTATCAGAGTTCAGAGACTGGTAAATGATTGTTACTAAGTGGAGCAAGGAAACCTTGACCAAGAGGAGGTCAAAAGCTGGGGATTCTAAGGGGATTTGCATTCTCTGGCAAGTGGTGTCAGATCTCAACAAGGCACATTGGTGTCAATCTTGTGGCAAAATGAATTGTGAAGTGTGTAATTTGGGCCTTGAAGGTTTACAGTAGTGGATATAGCTGCAATGTCAAGAGTAAAATATCTGGTCTGGATGACTGCAGAGGTAGGTTAATGCTATTTATCTTGGTATTATGGCACTGTTATTAGTGATTTGGATGGGCAAGTGAGTTTTTATTATGGAGATACTGACATGATTTGTGTGTTGTGATTGGTAGTCTTTTTTGTTGGGATTGGTTTTTGAGAGAGATTTGTTTTTGTTGCATTGTCACTGTTTATATGATTTATCATAAGCTCATTCATGGTTAGATGGAAGAGATGGACTCTTGGACACAACATCTGGAGAGCAACTAGTCTCCTTACCATAGCGAGACCTTGACAGTGCTTCCCATATATCATTACTTGGACTACATCTACAGGCATGATGTAGAAGAGTATGTGGCATCAGGAATAATTGCACCACTTGACTGGAAAGCCTCCTGACTTGTTATTGACAGTGACAATAACAGAACTGGAATCCCTGCTCTGGAGACTAAACATGGCATTCACCACTTCATGCTTCCAATATGCTAGGTGGTAGTATTTCACCAGGTGATGAAGGTCATCTACCACCTAGTAATAATAATAGTAATAATTTTTAAAGTAAATAGTCTCAATGTGATCTACATACCAGAATGCACCTGAATTGTATCTCAACCACTATAGTCTGTTGTTTTGTTAAGTATCAGTAAGTTGTATATGGGGAAGCATATCTCAGAGAAGAAAGCCACTAGCAGTGTATGACAGATGTCTACCCCCACCTCCCATTATTGTTTAATATACATGCTATTTCTGTGTAGGGTGTTCTGAAAGTAACCTCCATTGTGATAACTTTTCACACAAAAAGAGACATCAGTGAAATACAAAAAAAAAAAGTTATTTTGAAATCTCTACTTTATTTTCATATAGTATTCTCACCATAATTCTCTTCCTTTTCAGTACATTTTCATCACCACAAAAGTTTTTTAAAGTCACTGTAATGAAACTCTTGAGATTGTTGTTGGGATCACTTTCTCACCTCTACTTTGACACCTATTCATCATTTTCCAAATGGAAATAATTTGAGATGTTTCATATTAGAAAATGACAAATGTGTACTTGTGCCAAATCTGGACCATATGGAGGACAGATGGTACACAACTTCAGATCCTATCTCTTTGCTTGAAGTGAATGTACTTATGTGCATCCTCACATTGTGATGTTGCAATAGCAGTGACTACTCCTAATGCAATGTTGCAAATGTTGCAAAAGCAATGGCTAGCAATGAATATGATTAGTTCATTGTTTCAACTTTCTCATAATTTTTACAGTTTTATCAATTTTATTATTATTATTATTACAACCTCCATGGAGTCGACAGACTCATCATGGGAGGTTCATTCAAATGACAACATATTTATCATATAGATTCTTAAAATACTTAACACTCCTTGAATTAACAACACATTCTGGTAATGCATTCCATTCACTGACAATTCTCCATGTAAAAAATCTGCTCCTCACACCTCTCTTGACCACACTTTTACACAACTTCCAGGAATGACCTCTGGTTCTTCCCCTCTCACCATCTACTCATTTTATAATCCCCTCTGGATTAATCCAATAAAATACTCTCACTAACTTGAATGTCTTCTCTATCATATCACCTTTCTTCCTCCTTCCATCCACCAAACTCTGCAATCCACATTTCTTCAACCTCTCTCCATAGCCAGCATTCCAAAGTCTTGATATTGTCTTAGTCACTTATCTCTGGACCCTCTCCAATGTCTCCACATCACATTGAAAACCAGGTGACCAAATCTGAGTACAATAGTCCAAGTGTAGTTTGACCAGTGCCTTATACAGTGGTACAATCACTTCCTTATCCTTGCATGTTAGAGTACTTCTTATCATAGCAGCACTACGATGTGCAACCTTTGCAACACTAGCAATATACCCTCTAAACTTCAGTCTATTGTCAATCATCACTCCCAAATCTCTAATCTCATCCACTTCCTGCAATACTGCACCATCCATATAATACACAGCCTTATATTTCTGCACTCCAAAATGCAACACTTATTGATATTAAAACTACAACCCCGCTCTTTTGTCCAAGTAAAAAGTCTATTCAAATCTTCCTGAAGGGATTCAACATCAGCAGTGCTACTTATAACTCTTCCCAACTTTGCATCATCAGCAAATTACTGAAGATCCCTTGTCAGTCCACATGATATATTGTTTACAAACAAGTTAAACAGCAGGGACCCAAGAACAGAACCCTGTGGCATGCCACTCTTTACCCTTCTTTTTTGAGAAACTGCTTTATCATACACAACCTGCTGGTATTGGTCAGAGATCGAGTCTCTGATCCATCTAACCAATATACTATCTATTCCCATCCTCTGCAGCTTGCACACCAACTTATCATGTGGTAATCTATCAAACACTTTTGCAAAGTCTAAGAATATCACTGTATATGATTCTCCCTTATCTAACACACTTGTCAGCTTATTATAAAATGCAAGTACATTACTAAAACAGGACGTGCTCTTTACAAATCCATGCTGGCTATCTTAAATAATGCTATGTCCATCAACCCAATCCTGTATTATATTCTTTACCAATCTCTCTCCAACACCTTCACCCCAACTGCAGTTATACAGACTGGCCTATAGATTGAGACTTCTGTCTTAGAACCATGCTTGTGGAGTGGTACTATTTTGCCTTCTTTCCGCTCCTTAGGAATCCTACCCACTGCAAGACTTTCATTAAATATGTCGGCTATGCCCCACAACCAGTTCAGGGGCATTACCGACTGTGCTGCACATTCCTTAAGAATATGGGGTGATACTTCATCCATTCCCATACCCTTATTCACATCTAACCCAACCAACATCTGATACACCTCTGTTTCTTTCATTTTCAATTCTTCTAATACTTGCCTCTCTTCTATATATTGCTTTGGATCATTTATCCCAGTATGATATACGCTGATAAAATGCTCATTCAGTAATTCCACTATATCCTTTGCAACTGTTAGTCTGCTGCCATGACTATCCAACAATGTTAATCTGCCATAATTATTCTTCCTCTTGCCATATAGTGGAAAAATTCCCTTGAGTTAACCTTGGCCTGACCAGCCAATCTCCTTTCATAATGCACCTTTTCTTTCTTTACCATGCTCGTCGCCTTTCTAGTCTGCACTTGATACTCTTCATGTATCTAATCACCACCAGCTGACTTCTACCTCCTCCATAATATTTTCTTTTCCTCTTGCTTGTCATATAGTGGAAAAATTCCCTTGAGTTAACCTTGGCCTGATCAGCCAATCTCCTTTCATACTGCACCTTTTCTTTTCTTTCTTTACCATACTCGTCACCTTTCTAGCCTGCACTTTATACTCTTCATGGATCTGATCACCACCAACTGACTTCTACCTCCTCCATAACATTTTCTTTTCCAGCACAGCTTGCTTGATTTCACTGTTCATCCATTTCACTCCTACTCTATTTACTTGCTTAACTCTCGGTATGCAGTCATACATTGCTTTTGTCAGATACTGCCTTCTGAGTTTCCATGTATTGTCAACATCTTTACCGCTCATCTCATCTACCTAACGTATTGATGCTAACTGACTACAGAGCTTCCTATAATCACCCGCTTTATACTTCCACATGTATCCATTTTTGACAGTAACCTTTTCTTGTTTCATCACTTCCCAAACAAGTACCTCATGATCACTATCACCAACCAGCGGCAGTGTCTACACTTCATTAACACTATATCCTGTGAAGTTATCACCAAATCTAAAACATTAAAGACTCTAGTTGCTTCAATCACATGCTGCTTAAGATACTTATCTCTCAGAAATTCCACAAACTCACCCTCTTTGTTCCCATACACTATCTCCTCCTTCCAGTATATATTCCTGTAATTAAAGTCTCCCATCAGGATCACCTTCTTTTTACATGCCCAACTAATTTGCCTAAACATTTCACAATCAGTAATCTCTGCATTCCCTGGCCTATAACAGCATCCTATCAGATATACTAACCTGCTTATTTCAACTTCACACCACACAGATTCAAAATCTGTGCGTGCACTATCAACTTCCACACTTTGCAGACATAATTCCTCTGCAGTCATTAATAGCGCCCCCCCCTCCTCTTTTCGCATCTCTATTCTTCCAGAAAATTATATATCCTTCTAATTCTATTCCCAACATCACATCCTCCTCAAACAACCAAGTTTCACTTATTCCAATTATCTTTGGGCATACTGTCTCAATCAATGTAACAAACTCAGCTCTATTGTTTTGAATACCCCTTACATTTGTGTATAAACATAACAATCTTTGTGTGTTTGAGGTCATCCCATCAACACCAACATTTGTTATTCTAGCTGCTATACCACACCTCTCTTTTCAGTCTGACTACTCCTGTTTCCCGATCCTGACTCTGATTTCCATTACTACCTGTCTCATCCTCACCTTTATGCATTCCATTATCTTGCTGCTGCTACAACCACATCTTCAACCCCATATCCACCTTCCTCATGGCATACAATCTGTTGATTTGTGCATTCCTACTGGGGCAACTCGTGGCAAAGGTGGACTGACTTCATATCACTTGCCACCTTTGCCACAAGTTGCCCCAATCCTGAAGATACTTCAGGCGCAAACTTTGTTTGCTTACACTTGGATAAAGGATTCAACTAAATATATAATTTATAGTATAACCAAGTATGAAAAAACTTCCAACATCTTTCTCTAATCCATAGTATACAATTTATAGTATAACCAAGTGGGAAAAAACTTCCAACACTATTCTTCTTTAAGTTGCAACAACTTCAGTTTCTATCAACATTCTTCTTCTTCCTCCCAACTACCACTAATTTTGATGCCTGGTATTTCCTTTTCTGCAAAGCATTGTTTATTTGCTTCATTATTCCACCAGGAAAGCATGTTTTGTGCACTTTATTAATAATCACACCTCTAATGATTGCGTCCCCATACACTGATATATGACTATCCATTGACTCTTTCTTCATAATATTAACTTCCTCCTTCTTGTTGTCATCAGCCAATCTCTCCTTTAGTTGTTTATTATCCTCTTCCAGATGATTCATTTCACTTTTCATTTTCACTAATTCCTGCCGATGCCCTTCTACTACAGTCCGGGCATTTGCTCCCATTTCTAATCGCTCTAATCTATCCAGACACTTTTCACATATGTTAACACTTTTATTCTTCTCATTTACCCAAAACAGTCCAAAGATCCCTCACAGTTTTCGGTGCAGATTTCGCAGCACATCCACTGCGAAAAATCCAAGGCAGAGCCAGACTTTTGTACAGAAGCCTTCCATGCTGCTGACATATGTTTCTTTATATATGCCATCTTTAGAAGCTGAAGTAGTACAACAAACAAGTAGCAAAACATTTATACAAACAACAAAAAATTTCAACAACAACTACAACACCACTGAAGAACACATATCCAAACTGGAAAAAAAATTACAGCCCAATTTGCAACAAAAAGCCACACTATACACTCCATACTCCATATCACTCCATACAGAGAACCTGTTCCTCACTGTCCTGCTCACACCCATCTTATACAGCTTTTTGGGATGGCCTTTTGTTCTATCCTTGTCTCCCTTACTCTGGAGTAATTTGTTGCCATCTCTTTTACCATGCAGTCCATGGTAAAAGCGTCCTACAACATTTCTTGTGGAAGAGTGTTTAAGAAAATTGGTTTTAGTGAGGTGGAGTGGTGATATTCTGAACACTGAATTTTCATTTCAAAGTCACAATGATAGAACCATCTTTCATCACAGTTTTGTGAATAAAAAGGTTACTTTCCATTATATAATGTTGAAGTAATCAGCAACCAACTTCATGTTCTATTTCATTTTGCTAGTCACCTGATGAATGTCACCTGGCACCCAACTTGCACACACTTTATTTTAGCTATATTCTGTGATGATTTTGTTAACTCGTGTTAATGCATTGTTCAGTTTCAGTACCAGTTACCTAATTTATTCACGTATTTTCATTGATATTAGCTGCTCAGTTTTCTGCTGATGGAAGTTATCAGTTGAAGTTTATGGCTACCTTCTTCATGAACAGTTATTAATGTGAACTCGGACATCACTGGATCTTATTCTTGATATACATGATACTGGTAATGTATATCATCTCCAATGATGTACGTTATTATTAATTGATATAAGGAATTCACAACGTACAATAGAATATAATTAAATTAAACTTTAATATATATTTTCAATATTTTGGCAACGTCACGTTGCTATTTTCAAAGGAACTTACAATAAAGACACATGCACGCAGGCACTACATGCAGTAAATGAGGACGAAGCAGGAAGCTATCGTTTCTCCTAAAAGTCCTGATGTCCCTTAGTGAGCTATGTAGGTATTCTTGGCTGTTGGGCTGAAGGTCTCATGATGTATGTCGACCACATTTGGGGCAGTCTCATGCAACCAAATTTGTTGAGGTTTGGCATATTTCTTAGGGCTGAGGTTGATTCCATGAAAAGTCTTTCAAACTTGAACTTGCTACGGTGTATTATTGTGGCTTTCTTCCACCGTATTCTGTGGCATGTATCCAAAGCATGGTCTGCAACACCAGAGTGGCTATACTGGTGAAATCGGATGTAGTCCTTGTGTTCTGAAATTCTGAACACAAAGACTATATCCGGAACACCAACTACTTCCCTTAGATCTATCTGGTGTATACCAGGTCCCTTGCAGCTGTAAGTCTAGGGGAAGTAATTGGTCTTTAGTGGAGCAGACAAGGGAAGCCAATTTTCTATATGGTTTGTAACAAGAGGTCATGTCATGTTTTCTTAAGATTTTGGTAATTTTTTCCGAGGTGCCTTGGATGTAGGGAGGAGGGGAGGGTTGTATTCAATAGGGAGGTAAGTAGCACAATCTAATAATAGAGCATTAAGCTTACCTGTGTAGTCCGTTTGGTTGAGTACTACAGTGACGTTCCCCTTATCCACTCTGGTGATTATTATTTCTTTGTTTTTCTTCAATTCCTGCAGAGCTTTATATTCACTATTGGATATGTTGGTTTTTGGTGGTCTTGCTTCGGTGAGAACACAAGCTACATCCAGTCTAACATTGTTGGCGATGTGGTATGGAAGGTGGCGGATCCCGCGTTCGATCTAGATCATTATATCCTCGGCCAGTATATTTCTGGGAGCAAATGCTAACAATCCCACCAACTCACAAATTAGAAAACTCCATAGGCTCCTTAAGAAGGTCAGTTCTTGGCCTGTGGAAGTTACTGACAAATTAAAACAGTTTAACTATATACACCCCCCCCCCCATATATATGGACTCCCAAAAATACATAAAGAAAATGTGCCATTACATCCCACAGTGGATGGCATTGATTCCCCCACATACAAATTAGCTGAAGATTTGGCCAAAGTGCTCACACACTATACTGGCAACACACAATCACACATAAAAAAACTTAGCCCACTATAAAGCCAGCATAGAAAACCTTACACTTAAACATACTGACATAATGGTCAGTTTTGACATCTCCTCCTTATTCACAAATGTCCCACTGAAAGAAACATTAGAGCTAATCCAAGCTAAATTTCCTCCTGATATCTCAGCCCTATTTCAGTTCACAATGAACTCAGGCTATTTCGTTTGGCAGGGAAAATTCTACAAACAAATAGGGGGGGACAGTCATGGGTTCACTGCTCTCACCACCCTTGGATAACTTCTTTATGGATACTTTTGAAGAGAAAGCCTTAAACTCTGCCCCACAAAAACCAACCATATGGCTTCGCTACGTTGATGATGTGTTTGCTATTTGGCCACGTGGCTCTGACACACTCCTCTCCTTCTTAACACACTTAAACAACCAATACCCCAGAATCAATAAAATTAGTTTAATCCTTTATCCAAGTGTGAGCAAACAAAGTTTGCGCCTGAAGTATCTTCAGGACTAGGGTAAAGTGATACAACACCAGGGCAACTCGTTGTAAAGGTGGAGAAAGCTACCAACACTCCTAACTCAGTATCTCCTATAATGCAAAACACGTCTCCTTGCGGATATGTCTAATGTTATGCATTAAAGGAAGGGCCACTACCCAGACTAGTTTCGACCTTTATTGAGGTCTCTTCAGTGGGAGCCAGGCCCTAGTGGAAATACCAGGCAGAAGCATTAGCAGGTCATCTCTACCTATAGGAGTTGCCAAATGGTGTGCCACCCTTTTTTAATAAATTACTCTGGATTTAGAGAAAGATGTTGAAAGTTTATTTTTTCACTTGGTTAGAGTATAATAAAATTAGTTTAATCCTTTATCCAAGTGTGAGCAAACAAAGTTTGCGCCTGAAGTATCTTCAGGACTAGGGTAAAGTGATACTTCTGGTGTTGTATCACTTTACCCTAGTCCTGAAGATACTTCAGGCGCAAACTTTGTTTGCTCACACTTGGATAAAGGATTAAACTAATTTTATGATACTCTAACCAAGTGAAAAAATAAACTTTCAACATCTTTCTCTAAATCCAGAGTAATTTATTAAAAAAGGGTGGCACACCATTTGGCAACTCCTATAGGTAGAGATGACCTGCTAATGCTTCTGCCTGGTATTTCCACTAGGGCCTGGCTCCCACTGAAGAGACCTCAATAAAGGTCGAAACTAGTCTGGGTAGTGGCCCTTCCTTTAATGCATAACATTAGACATATCCGCAAGGAGATGTGTTTTGCATTATAGGAGATACTGAGTTAGGAGTGTTGGTAGCTTTCTCCACCTTTACAACGAGTTGCCCTGGTGTTGTATCACTTTATCCTAGTCCTGAAGATACTTCAGGCGCAAACTTTGTTTGCTCACACTTGGATAAAGGATTAAACTAATTTTATTATACTCTAACCAAGTGAAAAAATAAACTTTCAACCCCAGAATCAAGTTCACCCTAGAGAAAGAGAAAACAACAGCCTCCCTTTCCTAGACACACTAGTCACCTGCCAGCCTGATAGAACCTTGGTTTTCTGTGTGTATAGAAAACTCACCCATACAGGCAGATACATTCCCCAACAATCCCCCCCCCCCCTTCACAACAATATGGAGTTATTAAGACACTATACAACAGGGCGAAACTAATCTGTTCAAATGACAATGCCTTAACCACTGAACTAAATCACATCCTCAACACTTTCTCAGCCAATGGCTACCCCCCCCCCCCCAAAATCCAAGAAATATTGAAACCAATAAACTACAACCCCCCCCTCCCCCCCCTTCGCAACAAGTATTACTCTAAATCCATCACCATTCCCTACATCCGAGGAACCTCAGAAAAAATTACCAAAATCTTAAGAAAACATGACCTGACCTCTTGTTACAGACCATATAGAAAATTAGCATTCCTTATCTGCTCCACTAAAGACCAACCACTTCCCCTAGACCTACCTGGTGTATACCAGGTCCCTTGCAGCTGTAAGCTGTCCTACTTTGGCCAAACAGGCAGGACAGCAAATATCAGAATTTCAGAACACAAGGACTACATCCGGTTTCACCAGTATAGCCACTCTGGTCTTGCAGACCATGCTCTGGATACACACCATAGAATATGGTGGAAGAAGGCCACAATAATGCACTGTAGCAAGTTCAAGTTTGAAAGACTTTTCATGGAATCAACCTCAGCCTTAAGAAACATGCCAAACCTCAACAAATTTGGTTGCATGAGACTGCCCCAAATTTGGGAGACATACATCATGAGACCTTCAGCCCAACGACCAAGAATATTTACATAGCTCACTAGGGGACACCATCAGGACTTTTAGGAGAAACGATAGCTTCCTGCTTTGTCCTCATTTACTGTATGTAGTGCCTGCGTGCACTTGTCTTTATTGTAAGTTATTTTGAAAATGGCAACATGACATTGCCGAAATATTGGAAATATATATTAAAGTTTAATTTAATTATATTCTATTGTACATTATGAATTCCTTAAGTCAATTAATAATTATGTTTAACCAGTGTATAGCCTTTCTACGAGAATGATGTATATTATATCTACAGTTTTTTCACCAATAAGCCGTGTAATTGGCAGTGAATTTAATCTGCCACCACATCTTCTTGCATCAGATTCAATTACTACATACTATATATTATATGTTTCTACAAACTTGTAAAACTCCTCCATTGTGTACATTGAACTTCAAGAAATACCAAATATTTATTATTATTATCACTCCATACAGAGAACCTGTTCCTCACTCTTCTGCTCACACCCACCTTATACAGGTTTTGTGGATGGCCTTTTGTTCTACCCTTTGCTCTCTTATTATTATTATCACTTCTCCACGGAGTCAAAAGTCTTATTGTGGCAGTCCACTCTCTCTCTCACGTGTAAAAAAATCATTGAACCATGTCTTAAACCCATTGATAGTTTCTGCATTCACTTTACCTTCATGCAGTCCATTCCACTCTCCATGCACAGACACTATTTTTTACTCCTCTGCAAATACTCTCCTTTCATATCTTCCAGAGATGGTCTCTTGTTCTACTCTTGATTACCTCTACTCAGTTAAAAAGTTTCTCCACAGTAATCTAGTAGCAGCCTCTCACCAACTTATATATCTCAGTTATATGCTCTCTCCTTCTATTCACAAGGTAAGTTGCATTCCCTCAATCTGTCCTGATATTCCACATTCTATAGACCTGATACAGATTTAGTGAACCTTCTCTGGACTCTCTCCACTACATCCCCTTGAAAACAGTCAACCAAATCTGCACACAGTAGTCCATAACCTATTTACTTCTGCATATCAGTGTCTCCTCATTATTGCCATAATCCATTGTGATATTCTTACAATTTTAGCAGTGTGACCTCTAAACTTAGTCACTGTCTACCATCAGTCCCAGATCTCTCACCTCTTCCATCTCCTTCAAAATCTCCCCATTAATTGTGTACTCTGCATACCAAATTTCAAGACTTTGTACTTTGCAACATTAAACACTTCCCTACTCACTGCCCACTCACATAGACTGTTGAGATTCTCCTGCAAGACCACATCTGCCATACTTCTCATAATTCTTCCAAACTTTGCATCATTGGCAACAGCAGCATACCTCCATTTAAGCAAGTCTCCCAATGTCATTCATGCAAAAGTTAAACAATAATGGTTCCTAAACAGATCCCTGTGGCAAGCAATTTGTGACTTTCCTCTGTTAGGATACCACTCTTTCATACACAACATGCTGATACTTATCTGACAGCTAGTCAGCCATCCAGTTCACTAGCTGTCAGATATTTCAACTTAGCTACCAGCTTGTCATGAGGCAGTCTATTAAAGATTTTTGAAAAATCCAATTATACCACTATATATGCATCTCCCTTATCTAGTGAATGTGTCACCTTGTTGTAATACATAAGCAGATTGCTAAAGTATGACCCCTCCCTAAGAAACCCTTCCTGGCCATCACAGAGAATACTGCTGTTATCAACTCATTTCTGAATCCTGGTTCTCATCAACCTCCTCTAACACTGTAACACAGCCCAGACATAGATTGACCATGATATCTTAAAATCTATCCTCAGTCTTACCCCCCCCCCCCAAGTTGTGACATGGGGCTCATTCTGTTATAAGAAGACATAGTTAAAAAGGTGGTGGTGTGCCACTGTTGCTGTTAATTCCCTATAGCATTCCTTTAAGACACTGTAATATGATGTCAAGTCCCTACTGCCTTATAAGCATCAAGCTTACTTTATACCTCTGCTTGTTCACCATTATTTCCTCCCCAGATATACCCTATACACTCCAGGATCTCATGATGTCGCCTTCATGATGATGAAATACTCTGATAAACTTCTCATTGAATACTTCAACTTTATCTTCTGCATCAGTTACCAGTCTGTTTTTGTCATCAACTGACATCATCTTCCCATAATCATTCTTTCTTCGACTTGCCACTTGTTGAAAGAACTTTCTAGGATTTTTCTTGGCTTGATTGTCTAATTTCTGCATATATTATTGCCAACATTCATCTTGTGTTGCCTTCACAATGTGTTCTGCCTCCAGATTTCACACATAATCTCTTCATCCATCCAGTTTACTCCTATCTTCTTTTCATCTTTGGAATACACTCAGACATTGCTGCCATTAAATAGCTCTTGATCTCAAGCAGCATGCCTTCTCAACTTCTGTTTTTATGTTATCTCCCAATTGTTGCCTAAACCTTTCAAAATCACTAGCCCTGTAGTGATGTGTGTGTGTGTGTGTATTTGTTTGTTTGTTTGTTTGTTTGTTTGTTTGTTTGTATATATATCCCTTCTTTATAGAAGTTCTCATATGACTGGCTACAACCCAGCTGATCACTTCATGGTCACTCTCCAAATGGAGAGATTAGATACTTCATTCAAGATCATATCCTCATATGATATCATCAGATGTTGCCCCTTAAGAACTCAAGAAAATCATTCTTTTTATTCCCTGGTGTTATTTTTCATTGTAAATAATATTACCCTAATTAAAATCACATTAGGAAAAAAAGGATAAGGTGTTATGTATTCACTTGATAGGGTTATTTTAAAAAATGATAAGGGATCAGGAATAATGGTTCACCATCATCATCATTATCATCATCATCATCGTTGTTGTCATTAATTTCTTGATATGTATCTTCAAGTAGTATGCAAGATATTATAGTTTGATAGTACTACAAGTTTACATTATTACTAATCTCATTTCTATAATTTTCCTCCAAATTAGTTTGTTACTTGTCAGCACTCCAGTATTTTTGTATCAAATATTTTGGTCTTATAGGACACTTCTAACTTAATCTATCCACCCTAGATCTTGGACATTCTCTGGGTCTTTTCCTGCCATCTTGAGATCAAACACATTTTTTTGTTAACCTTTCCTTTCTTATTCTGCTTAAGTGACCATGTCATTAAGTGACTATTTCCATATTTAATTTGTCATCTTTACTTAAAACTGTGCCTTAATAGCTAAAGTAATTTACATAGCTTATATGCTCTATAGGTTCTCCATTGCGAATACAGTTGAAGTTTTCTCAGTTCCTGTCTATTTTCATAGTTTAGGTGTTTTATTGCTGATTTCATTCCAAATTTGTTGTAGCTGTTATTCAATTTAGTTAGATAATCCTGGAGACTTGTACTGGATTTGTTTAGGACAACAATGTCTGCATATAGAAAATAGCTAGTTTGGTATAAATGGTACACAAGCATCTGAAATTAAGGGAACACATTGCAAAAATTCTGAGAACAACATTATGGCTAATGCCAATGATGCAAAGAATATAGACACATATAGAAATAAGGAAGCTGTAGTTCTGTTGTAGAAGACCTTGAATTGATCTTTATTTGGACTGCAGAAGATGGGAAAAAAATAGCCCTATTGACAGCTCTTAGGTTCCCAAAGAAATTAGTATATACAGAGCTACCGAGTGGTTTCTGTAGGGAGTGGGTGCAAAAATTCATAGTTTCTCTAGTGGGTGAGTTTAAAGTTGAGCCAGAAATGAATGACCTAGATGCCAGTAGAGAAATTATGAATTTTTTGACAGTTGTACAGTTGAATGACATACCTTTTATATTATTTTATTGACATTTCCTATAAACTCAACAGCTATTTATCTTGTTATGGAAGGATCAAAGACACTTTGCTTCTTAACAAAGATGTATTTATGATGATATTGAAATAAAAGGATCAAAAGTATTGTAGTTTTAAATTAGCGTTTCAGAATGTCTCTATTTGGATGTTGGAATTCAGACAATTTTATACCACTGAAGCAGACGCTCAAAATTTTTATTTAGAACATGTTTCTGGTTAGGATTTTTTTATATTTTATTTTTATTTCACATTTTGTTTATATCACTTACTTTCTTTAAGCTAACGAATGAATTAATTTTTAGAATAGTGCAAATAAATGAAACAGCAACTCACATTCATTTCTAATTTTAGTTTGGACTTAAAATCTATCATACGTAGTATATCACTTGGTCCTCCTGATGTAGCTTGGCTAACAGATAATCAGGAAAAATTGTGGCTGAAAACAGGAGTAAATAGCATAGCACCTGAAGGCGATATTGATATATTATGGCAGGTTTGTAACAGATGTGTCTTTTGATTTTCATAACATTAATGCCATTCAAATGAAATAGTTTGTTGGGCAATGCCATTTTTATAATTCTTTCTCATTCTTTAACAAGCACATGCACGCGTGCGCACGCACGCATGCACACGCGCACACACACACACACACCTTGTTGTAACAACATCCTCAACAAACAGCTGAAAAGTTCCAACAAATGCTCTACAGATACAATGCTATGATAAAAGAAACCTATACATAGAAAACCATTCCATAATAACAATTTTTTGTGATCCCTAAGAGTTTCTTATTATGAGAAGTGACTGTAATTCCATCAATAGTATTGCATATTGGGTTAAATGTATGTTATTACCACAGGAAAGATATGTCTTGTCTACTGTAGCATACTTCTTCAGGAATCGGCCAAAACTCTTGGTTAATGCAAGGGTAATTAGACAAAAATGGACAAATTACCATCTTTTTCAGCTTTATAAGAACATAATCTAACATTGAATAACAATAATAGATGTCATCTATCCTATATCACATTCTTGCTTCATAGTTAAAATGCTGAATAGGAGGCCTTGATTCTTGTATATTGTGTTGGGCACTGAATTCTATTCCAGTGCCCAACACAGCAACAGTGTCAACACTTCATTAACACTACATCTTGTGAAGTTATCACCAAATCCAAAACATTAAAGACTCTAGATGCTTCAATCACATGCTGCTTAAGATACTTATCTCTCAGAAATTCCACAAACTCACCCTCTTTGTTCCCATACACTATCTCCTCCTTCCAGTATATATTCCTGTAATTAAAGTCTCCCATCAGGATTACCTTCTTTTTACATGCCCAACTAATTTGCCTAAACATTTCACAATCATTATTCTCTGCATTTTCTGGCCTATAACAGCAGTTGAAATAAACAAACCTGTTTATTTCAACTTCACACAACACAGATTCAAAATCTGTGCATGCACTATTAACTTTCACACTTTGCAGATACAATTCCTTTGCAGTCATTAACAGAACTCTCCCCTCTCCTCTTTTCACGTTTCTATCCTTCTGGAAAATTATATATCATTGTGATGTCAGGAATAGTTCTATTCCTGACATCACATCCTGCTCAGACAACCAAGTTTCACTTATTTCAATTATTTTTAAGCATACCATCTCAATCAATGGTACAAACTCAACTCTCTGCTTTCGAATTCTCCTTACATTTGTGTATAAACATAACAATCACTGTGTGTTTTGAAGCCATTCTAAATGCACCTTTTCTCTATTCTAGCTCTATACAACATCTTCTCTTTGGTCTGACCACTCCCTTTTCACTGATCCTGACTGATTTCCATTCCTACCTGTCTCATCTTCACCTTTATACATTCCATCACTCTGTGCTGCTAAAACCTAATATCCGTCTTCCTGCTGCCATGCAATTGGGTGATTTGTGCTATCCTGCTTCATAGGTAGACTCTGATCATTTGCTACATTAACTTCTTGACTCTGTGCCGTCTCAGATAACATCAGCCTTTCTAATTGCACACCAAACCCATTCAAATGTAATCCATCAGCATCATGCCATTCCAACTTCCCTTCAAATTCACTCCACAGATTTACAAATTGAACCCTCTTTTGCCTCACAAAATTCAGCCATCTTACTATTCATTATCTCTGCTTTACTTCTCAATTCACTGTTGTCATATCTCGACTACACTCCTACTACTTTCCCAACAACACTGTTTGTTTTTTATCTGCTTTAACAACTTTCCCAAGTTTCTATCCACATTCTTTATCTCCCCAACTAAGTCATTTCTGCCCACTACTACCACTAATTTTGATGCCCCATATTTCCTTTTTTGCAACAAGTAATCAGTTATTTGCTTCATTGTTCCACCAGGAAAGCATGTTTTGAGCACTTTATTAGTAATCACACCTCTAATGATCGAGTCCCCATACACTGATATATGACTATCTTTTGACTCTTTCTTTATAACATTAACTTCCTTCTTCTCCTTATCATCAGCCAAGCTCTTCTTTAGATGCATTGTTTTCCAGATGTTTCATTTCACTTTTCATTTTCACTAACTCCTGTTTAAGACCTTCAACTACGGTCTCGGCATTTGTTCCCATTTCTGATCGCTCTAATCTATCCATACCCTTTTCACATATGTTAACACTTTCTTTATTCTTGTTTATCCAAGCAGTCCACAAATCTTTCACATTTTTTTGTGCATACATAAAAATGTGTATGCACAAAAATAGCATACATAAAAATAGCAGTTTTTGCAGTGCATCCACTTGAAAAATCCAGCACCACTGAAGAACACTAAACACAACTGAAAAAATTGTAGCATAGTTTGCAACAAAAAGCAACACTATACACTAATTAAAAACATTTTTTTTACCACAGCTCAAATCTGCTGCTACGTTCACTCGCAACACTAGTGACACAAATATAATAAATAATTAACTATGCACACAATTAAGTAAAGTTCTCTCATATTATTTAATAATTAATAAAAACTCTTATACAGTCTTAAAAAAGGAAAACGTATCTCATATCTTAAAGAATGTTAAAAACTAACTTGTCACAAACAATGGAAAATGCAGCTTGTCATATGTATGGTATACTAAATATTAACTAAATGTCTAAACTAAACCAAACACAATTTTTAAGTCAATATTGCTATTTCTTAACAAACATGAACATAATACAAATGTATTGCCAGTATTCTTACCTGAAACAGCTGGAAATTTGAAATAGTTTATTAATTACTCAGCTAGTTTCTTGAAATTCATGTTTCACATCATCCAGAGATATAAATGAGTTAATTCACTGTGAAATATTTGAAAACAGGAATGACAATGGAAAGCATGCATGTGTTATGAAAGTATTTGTTTGTTCAAGGTCCTCTGCGAGAGCAGACCTGATGCAAAACCATCCCTTGTTTCTTGTTACACTGTTGAGGATATTTTATCATTTCAGCCAACTCTTGAGAAGTATTCCTAATATGTGCAGAACATTTTGATTTATAGCCATAGTACTTGGTGCTTAGTTTCAGTTGTATGTGTTGCCAGTCTTGATTTATGATTTCTTTCATTTTCCATGCTCTTGATGTGTTCAGACTTTCATTCTTCTCCCAACCTGGTCTCAAGAATTTAGTGTGTTCCAAAAGTTCACAAGTAGGGCTTGACACTAAGACCCATTGTGGATGCAAGGTATTTTCGAACTTCATTAATATCTAAATATCTATCAAACTTGCTAAGCCCTCACATTAGCAAGACAAAACTTTTGGAAAGCACGCATCATGGGTAGAGCATACCAAAGACATTGCAATAGAAATCTACTTGCTTAGACATTGTTAACTTGTTCGTCAAGGTCCCTGGGGAGCAAACCATACAATTACTACAGGACCTATTTCCACTGAGCACCATAAATCTCTTCAAGCATTGTGTTAATAGCACTGTTTTTCAAATTCTGAGATAAATATTTTGAACAGAAAGGGCTGACAGTGGATTCTTCCCTTTCTTTCTTTTTAGCAAATTTGTTTGTGGTAGTTTGAAGAGAAAGCTTTACAGTACCAGGGAACATGACTTAAAATTTGGCTCAGATATATTGATGAAAAATTATCATTTGGTGGCCCTACTTTACTCCCAATTAGAAGAATTTGTAATGTACCTGAATAATATTCACCTTTGTATTAATTCACTGTTTGAATTGAAAATCAACAGATCATTACCGTTTTTAGACACACTCTTAGAAATATTTGAGCAGAACATATTCATATAAATTATGTGGATATTAAATCCAACATTATAAATCCAACTATAAAAGTTTCATGCAAAATTTGACCAGAGGGCTAATGGGAATACACTTGCTGCAATACTATGCGTTGCCCTAGCAGAACCTAATAGGAGACATGAACGCTATGAACGTCCATATATTTGCCTCCTATTGGTCCATTTTGATAAGATTTTGCTGGCCTGACAGCTGTTTCAAGCTCATTGGTTTTCATCAGAGACCAGGCAGAAACTTAAGAGAGCAAAAACTAAGTTAGGGCAACTCATATTATTATTATGTAACACCTCCAGGGAGTCCAAAGACTCATCAAGGGAGGGCACCTATTCTACAACTCTCTGTCCATCTCCACCAACTGCAACTACCTTCATCATCTACACCAACGCCATCTACTGATGACCATCAGCGCTAGTATTTTTACAGACAATCACAAACATCCATGCCCACAGCAGGATTCAAACCTGCAGCCTTTTGGCTGGAGAGCGGATACGTTAACCACTTGGCCAGCCATGCTGGTGAGTGTATTCTCATTAGCTCTCTGGTCAGATTTTTGCACAAAACCTTTATAGTTTCTGTATACGGCTTTGAAATAATGTTGGATTTAATATCCACTTAATTTATATAATTTTGCATCGCTGAAGTGAAGCCTTTTTGGCTTTTTTTAGTAAATACTTCATGTACCGACTGAGAGTTCATTTACAGAAAATAGACCTCTCCAATACTTCAAGTTCCTTAGTACTGAGAATTTTTGCTCTCTTAGGTTTCTTCTGAATCTAGTTCCTGGTGAGGGGAACTTAGATTTCGGGGAGGGGTGTTGCCCTGAGAGAGCATTTTGAGTCTCCTGGGGAAGGTGTTTTGCAGTG